>NW_013667545.1:213869-224375 GCF_000517525.1 Limulus polyphemus
CCAACCTCCACCCTTACAAAAAGATATTAAATAGAACTAAACAGAACTATAAGATATTAAACAGAACTAAATAGAACTATAAGATATTAAAAAGAACTAAATAGAACTATACACCCTACCTTAAAAAGTCTTATATAGTTCTAACTCAACTCCCAACCTGATGATGACAAAACCTTGTCTAAAACGTGGTACATTTGCTGTTATGTTAAACTTATATTAAAGTTTTTCTTCATTACCCATTCAAGCTGTCTCCAGCCATTATTAGTCTCAAAGTGGGTTCCTCGTCATCGAATTTTAACTCCCTCTATATTTTATTTATAAGATATTTTCCTTAATCAATAATTTAGTTTCTAAAATATTTTTGTATTTATTAAAAAATGAAGTAATGTATTTATTTAATTGCCTGTTTCTATAGCCATTATCTTTCAATAGATTTTAATACTAAAACACTATCCATAAAAAAATTATATTTATTACATACTATTAAAAATGGTTTTAGTTGAGATATAATAATAATAATGGTATTGCAATATTTAATTCATTATTGTTTTATAGTGCTGATTTAATTGCCTATAAACAATTAATGTAATCAATAGTTTGTAAGTTATTTATATATATGCACGCACACACATATTCCAAAAATATTGTTTCCTCTAATGAAATAATAACTTTATCTGAGAAATTTTCCAAATCGTAAATATCCTTGCAGAAAATATTAACATTTCCTATTTAAATATGATAAATAAAACAGTCACTTGATTTTGCTACTTTTTGAAATTCACATTATTTCAATATTAAATTTTTATATATTTTAATGAATAACTTATGTTTAAGACTGTTTAACTCTTTTTGTATAAGAGCAGTTAAGTTTTATTTTAATTAACCTTATATTTGATTTCTTTTTACATATATGAATGTATAGGAAAAAATCTATTAGATTCTAAGTATAGGGAATGTTATTTAAAGTTATAATGAGTTTCAAGCACAAGATAAAATCAGAAACAGAAAAACATGTTAAAAAGAAAGCAGTATTCCTGTTAATCTTCCTTTTAGTCAACTGATTAACTGTAGGAAAATAACTCCCATTATAGCTGAGTTCACAGAGCAATATTTTAATATATGTATCTAATAAATCAGAATATCTAACCTTTTCTTTGTGAGTAGGCGGTAAAGGGACTATATTAGGGTTCTTAACCGGAAGATGTATTAGAAAACCTAAGGTATCTCCTTGGCCATAGCCTCCATTAGTGTAGTGGTACCCCCGGCTCTGGTGGAATTTTGTTCCTTTTTTCGAACGCCATGAATAACTAAAATGATCATATCCGAGAGGAGCCTGTAAATTACCTGAAAAGTGTTATCAGTTGTAATTATTAATCTAAAGTTCATTTACATGTATATTACAGTCTGATCTGGTAAAAAATATACATATATATAAAATGAATTCAAAAATACTCAGCTCAGTTTCTGATACTCACCTAAAGCCTGAGACCATCCAAGCCTTGTTGCAGATCCTTCTGTCATATCTTCAATTGTACATTCAAAATACCAAGTACCTCTCTTCACACCTTCGTGTGTTCATTGTCATCA
The DNA here is from genome assembly GCF_000517525.1 of Limulus polyphemus. Lineage (NCBI taxonomy): Eukaryota > Metazoa > Arthropoda > Merostomata > Xiphosura > Limulidae > Limulus > Limulus polyphemus. Next base: position 215,457 of record NW_013667545.1, read on the forward strand.
TGACCCAAAACATAACATAAAGTAAGAAGAAAATAAAAAGCTTAAATTTTAAAGTTTATTACACAAAACTGTAACTAAATATAAAAGTATGTTCAAATACAACTGCAGATGAAATATTTAAAAAATGCTTAATAATATCAATTGATATTCACTCTTCAGGTTGGTTTCTATACTTATCAGTGATGATTTAAAACTGGTTTAGAGGACTGTAATAATTATCCAGTTTTTATAGCAAAAAATACTATAATAAAACTTTTCTTACACCATGAAATAATGTTATATCAAATTTTAAACCAATTTAATATACATTTATGTATGTATACATTTGCAAATTTTTTCCAACTATTTTCTTTCCCCATTCAAGTAGTTAGTTCAATATAGCCTTGTGCAAAACACAGCAGCCTTTCTGTCAAAATGAAACTTGATACAGTTGAGTGCAAAAGAATATAATTAAGCCTACCTGAATTTGATGTACAGAAAAACTTTTTCCCATCATACTGCAACATCATAATTCAAATGAAGCATACATTGATAAAGCAAGCTTTTCGTAACATTTGAAAAAAGAAATAAGGACTGTAATTGTTCACAAACACTTTTTCTTCTGGCAACATATCACTAAAATAAGCTTTTATCACTTTGTTCCAATCTCTATGCAAATCTCCACTGAACTGAAAGCCTCATAAACTTTTACAATTCAACAGAACAGAAAAAAAAAGAGCTTTCTAGATGTGTCTAGACCAGTAGCCTACGATGTCTCTAAGCTGAGATATAGGCAATTATGTCACACCATAACAACTGATGTTAAAAAACAGTGATTGGTTGAATCAATAAAATTACAATTGTATTCAAGTAACAAGAACAAATCAGTAATAGTTTGTTCAAAACTATTATAACTTTCATCCTAGGTGGCTATGAGTGACATGCTAAGAAAAATTCAGGAAATTCACAAACACTAATGATTTCACTGGGAGCTTGCCAAAATCAACCCAAAATCAGAATTTATCTTTTTTTTATTTTATGTATGAAATTAAATAAATAAAATTTTTGATTTTTTTATTGTATTTTGTTTTATTTTTAATGTGTGGAAAAACAACTACAAGTTTATTTTCAATAATTTTTCTAATTCAGTGGTACAATTTCAATTGCATTCATCTGGGTATGAAAGAAGTAATGTCTATAGCTTTTGAAAGTAACCTTTATTTAGTAACAAATTTCTTTCAACCACGGTTCACTGATTTGAAAGTCAATTATTTAACACAGGATCTCTCCTTCAACCAGAGGTGAAGTAGTGTTTTTGGGTAGCAGAACAAGCAATTCTGGTCATTGTTTCTTGGAGATATTGCATATACCATTGGAAAGTCCATAATCTGCTTTATCCAAATATGCGATCCATATGATGGTAACATATTTCAACCAGCAGTAATAAGCATTCAAAAGAAACAAGATTTTATCAACAATGGTCATACACACACATGCATTGATTATCTCTTCTTTTTTATTTTCAAATTAAATTGTGTGGCCTCTCTTCATTGTCTAGTTAAAGGTGGAGATCTTGTTCTTTATCGCCTGATCTGGTAGAAGACAACAACTTCTACTATCACTACTGTCCTCTTCAGCACAAATCTATTCTAGAGTACCACCACAGTAGACCCATTAGTTACATAACAAGTACTGTCATTAACAATGAGGTTTCTGCTGATGATACAGCTAGTCATGATTCAGTCAATTTTTGTCTGATTTGAAAACTTTAAATTGTAGTTGTCATATCTCATCATTTACCAAATTTTACATAATATTTTACACAAATATAAGTAAGTAAATTTTTAAACTTCTAGTGCAGATATTTTGCATTTAGTTAAAGTCTTCATAAACAGGAAATAAGAGTTTAAAAGCTGGACTATCTTAAACTAAAACTACATACAACAATAGTTACTTTACAGATGCTAATATTTGGTTAATCTTTTCTCTTTATAGGTCATTTCAATGTTGAAGTGCAGTAAATAAACTTGTATAAGTTAGTATCAGCTGAATGTATATAATTAGAATAACTGTTGACTGACATGGGTGATCTTAAAAGTGTGAGATACTGCATTTTGACTAAACAATAAACAATCATCATCATTTTTGCTTTACACATGCTCCAGAACCTAGAAGTTTGTCATAACAAAACACTAAACTGCCAGTCAAGTTTTCAAAAATGAAACATAACTGTGAATAAAAATTTTGTTTCACTGTTAATTTGTGTTTGCTTCTTTGTTTGTTAACTGTTCTTTTTGTGTTTCTGTTTAACATTTCCTGAATATGATGCTTATAGCAGATCACTTGTAACTTAACAATGGAAATCAATGTTCCTGAAATATAACATTATGACATCAGTATAATCAATCAATACAATCTGTTTTGATGGCTTCTCTTTTTGCTCAATACGTTTGAAAGAGACAAGATTCAAGGAAAAGTTAGAAAAACATTAAAAATCATTGTTAGGTAAAATTAAATCAAAATAAAATGAAATAAACTTTTAATAGTGAAAAAAAAACTAGTTGGGCACATCCTAATAACTGTTGCAACCTTACGATTTACATAAATAATTGTTTGATATGACAAGTGAAAACCCATCTGTGCAACTTTAGTTATATTCCTGCTTGCCCACTAGAACTGATGGAAATTTTACATCATAATTCACACTTTGCATTGCTAGCAATAAAATTACAATGTTCTGGTTCTTTTGATCAATGTAGATAAAAGTTATATTACCATGAGTGGCACGAACCATACAGTAACCTTTTTCTCCTGTCACTGAGAGCCTGTCATCAGATATTTTCAGCTGGGGAGCTGAAAAAGATTGAAAGCAATCTGCATCAATTCTTTTATTACTAAATAGTTTGTTTTTCAAAAAATTTACTTAGAAATACAAAACTAGAAAATTCAAGTTTTTCTGATGACCCCAAATTAAAGAATTAAAAAATCACAGTACAATTAGCATCAATGGAAAAGTTACAACATTATCCAAAAACTTGAATGAAGTTATGTTGTATATTTTGGTAAATTTTAATTCAAGTTATAAATTTTTGAGAAATGTTTGGTGAATCTTATATAGTAATAATTTTTATATTTCTTAAAATATTTCAAATTGTAAATAATTTGTTTGATAAAAGAACAAAGAGTAGGTAAAAATGACATTGATCCTTCCCAAATATTTTATGTCTGAAATGTTTGGGAAAACCAAACAAGAATAAAATTACTTTCTGTCATATAGATCAGTTCTGTAAAACACTGACAGAAAGGTGTGGCTTGTGCATTTGATATATTGCATGCAAATGAAATGTTAATTTATATCAATTTAGGTAAAAATGAATGAATATACATTTATCTCCTTTAACTCCCTTGTTACAGACTTGGTTGATTTGACCTAAAAATTGACCCTTAATTGACATGTATAGTTTCCACACAATAACTTCTACTATGTTTTGTGTATCTTCAAGAAATTTCACAAGCTTTCAATAAACATTAAGTCATTTGTATAAAAAAAAATCATATTTTTTGTTGAAGTATTTTCTCTGTGAATATATGGAGTCAAAGTGTTAACTCCTCCAAGTGCAATATGATTTTCCTGTTAAGACTAAAAATACTTTTATTCATCTGAAAATTCTCAAATGTCAAATGAATAATATCTAAAACCTCCTGAATAGATTTAAAATGTTTTTTTCTGTAAAACTTTATATTTTATCTGTTATTTTTCTCTACCCTAACTCTATACAGGGTTTGACAAACTGACCAACCTCTTAAACACCTTTTTTCTTTCTAGAATGACTTCAAATTGTAACATGAAACTATATATGCTTATCCTAAATATCTTTAAACTAATAACAATATACATCTGTTTCTACTTAAATTATATTGTTTTATTGCTCTTTGAGCCATGTATAACTAATATTCCTGCTCACAAGTTGAAAATCACTTAGCAAAGGTGTAGATCACATTACCTTATTGAATTATACTTAAGGCAAGGGCTACTTGCATGTTGCTCGAGAGCATACCTCATGAAAAATTTTAACTATTATTATGCTTCATTTTATCTAATCTAAGATAAAAAGTTTATAATTTTTAGATTTTAGTTATTTTTATAATAAATAAAGAATACATATGAAAAATAAAAAATAAAGTACTTACTTGGGTCTTTTTCTTTGCTGTCAACTGTTTATGACACTTAACCATACTTTTTAATACTAATGGTACTAATACACTAAATAATTTTTATTTAATTAAATAATGCGCTAATTAACACAGAATAACAACACACAAAAAGCAGAAAATGTCCTATAACTATCACAATTCTTTTGGCTTTCTAACTATGTGACAAGAGCCATTAAAAATTCAGCTAAGCTCATTGATGTGTTTCCCATGGGAATAAATTTTGAACTGAAGGCAAAATAGACAATTCTCTGTACAGAAAAAGTCATTTGATAGATTAAGACTTTGTCTTTCTCTTGGTTATAAATAATGTAGTATTAAACATTAGAGAGAATTATTCACAATTTGTGATAGAGAGGATGTGACAGGTGGGCATGGCAAGAGGAGTCTATTTTCTAGTTCAGGGTTCTTTAACAATATATATGTATATATATAATTGAAGGCTATAAAAAATATGCTTTGCCTGAGCAGTGACAACATTATATTGAGTAATTTACATTAAATTTCATATTTTTCACAGGGGTGGTAAACAAATTAGAAAAGATGGAACATCTAGAGAACAAACATCAAAATCCTCATAGGATTTTTTTAATGTTGCCTTATAAACTTAAGAACTTAAAAATTATATAACATTAAAATTTGAATTATTAGCTATGTTTGATGCTAAGTTTATTCATATACCATGATAATAAAATACTTTAATTAAATTTTGAATATAACTCAGTAAAACCTCATGACATACACAGAGAAGGTTGCCCTCAGCAAGTTAACTGTATAACATCAAGCCAAACATTGCAATTCCTCTGATGAGTGACAAGATTGATTGTGAAAAACATGTAAACAAAAAAAATCATTATCTTAAAACGTGCAATAAATTTCAGGCTCTTAAACATCTTAATTTTTTAACACTAACTCTGTGACTCATTCAAGCTTGGATTGGTGATTAAATCTGGAAAATCATGACATTTTTCAAATTTATTAAAAATATGCTAGAACAATAGCTGTGGATAAAGACTCCCTCTGTTAAAACAAAATGTTAGTAACATTTTTCAATATTCTGTGTAACTTTGATGAATATTTACTATTTTCTAGCCAAAAGTCGACTGTTTTTCTCCATGTTATTTCCTAACCTCAAGCATATAAAAAAAATGCAAAACACTATGGGAACATCAGGAGACAATTTCCCCTCTCCTGTTACTTGTAACTGCAATGTGAAAATGCATATCAAGTGCAATAAATATAATTGATGTAGATGTGACAACTATGAGATATCCAGTTAAAGAAAGTGTTAGCAAGGAAAAAGAGGGTGAAATCAGTTTTAAAAAAAGAACAGAGAAAACTAGAATCGAAATGAAGAAAGCTTCTGCTGGTGCTTGTTCAAAGGCAAAAGTTGTTATTGTTGGATCTTGACGATGGTAATTCTGATGTTAATTCTGTAGCTACTTTGTTGCTGTTGTCTTGGGTCTTGAAGAGAGAAATTCTGTTGTTCACAAAGATCCTCTTGAAGCTTATCCATTGTTCCCTTTGATAAAACATTTTAAGAAGGTAATCTTGCATACTTTGTATGTTATTGATCTTATCAAAATAGGTCAACTCTGAAAACCTGTTTGAAGTTGTATCAAAATCAGTTTTTGTTTGCTCTAAACTCTTTAGACCAATATATAAATATTACAACAATCAAAAGGGAAAAATAATAAAGTGGAACCTCTCTATAATGCAGTAGTCAAGATCCATATCATGGATCAAACTTGTCAAACCGCCATATAAGGTGAGTCCATGACATGTTCCTTCACATTTAACCCCCAAATTTCCAGAAACCATTAATAAATGACAAGAACAAGACAGCTTATTTAGATTTAAATACAAATTAAGTTTTATTAAGAAAAATGGGAAAATAATAAGAGTGTAATATTTATACATGCATATTAATTTTTTCAAGTATCATTACAGATCATAGAGCAGCATCGATAATTGGATAAATGATATCAAGAATACATACTTTTGAAAAAACATCACCACTGAACATAACACAGATAATCAAGAAATTTAACATAAATTCCTGCAGGTTGATATATGAGCACCGAAGTAGTCAGTAACTTGAAGTTGTTGGCACGATTTACTAGATTCAGCTTTGGTTATATGTAAGTGGTTTTGAAGATGGATAATCATTGCAGGTGTCGAGTGTTCATAAGATTCAGCCCATTCAAGTGTTGTTTCAATTCTATCTACAACAGATTTTATGGATGGCAGTGGCTTGACTGGGTCTTTGTCATCATCATTATTATCATCACTCAGTGATGCCATGTTTTTGGGGAAGGATGCCTGAGTAGCCCCTTTCTTTATCTCATTTATGATGGTAAACTTTTCGGTAATCGTATATGAATTTCTCTTCTTGGAATTGACATTAGTAGCAGACATGATGATAACATTGTTGAAATCATACAAGTACTGATCTTTTGCAATTGCTTGGGTGATTCATTTATAGGTGGCTAAGCAGTAGCCATTTAGAATAACCAAAGTTATTAGTTAAATCAATTAATAATAACATGGGGAAATTGTAATGGTCAGTTATTAAATTACAAACTGAGCAGATACTCAGAAATCTAGATTACACACTCTTAATTCTCACTAACTAATTAACCTTTAGCTAAGCCTGGAATTTTGGGGTCCATGAGAGAATTGCTTTATACCAAGTCCTATGCTACAGCAATTCTTGTTATAGTGAGGCTCCATTGTACTACCTAATCTGATAATGTGAAAATTTATAACCATATTTGTAGGAATTTTGGCCTGGATAAGTGAATTCAGTGATAAAAAATAAACATTGTTTATAATCCTTGATTTTTTAGCAATTAAGTAAAAACATTACTTCATAATAATTTCATGAATAAAAAGAGCACAATAACATAACCTAGTAGCACAAAAACATGTTCAATCAGTAGCAAAAACAAAAATAATTTCTCTAACGGGGCATTTTTATCCATGTTCAGTGATGCTGAATTGTCAGTTATTTAAATAAACACTTATTTACTTTAATAATTATTATAACATCTAAATTGTGAGTTCTCAACAAAACAATATTAAAACCCCAAAATACTAGGTGTAAGACCATACATAACTGTCAACAATGAGAATACAAAACTTTTAAGTTATCAAACTTTGACTGTGAATCAAATTTACTGTTTAATCTCTACAAAAAATAGCTTATAAAGAAATGCTATTACGGACACCCACAAAATAACTAGGTTACAAAATAACAACTTTTTACTCTCTAAAAGAGATATTTTACTCACCAAATTAAGTTGTTATTCACAATGTAACTTTAACAAAAGTTGACTTAAAATATAGATTATACTTAATCAACGTTAATCAAGTGACTGCTATTTTTAAGGCTTAACAAAATATCTAACCAGAAAATTTGACTTGTTTTTTGTTTTATAATTTTTCTTCCAAAGCTACACAAGGAATATCTGCACATACCTATCAATAACTCACAGACTATAGGGAAGGAAGCTAGTTAAACAGCACTCGTCACCAACACTTCAGATATTTTTGTCTAATGCAGTATTGAGATTTGAAAGTCACTCTTATAGCACACCCACAACTCCAAAGTTCAAAGTGTTTCTATTTTAATGAGACATGAACCATAATCCATCAGATTTAAAGCCCAGGCATGCTAACTGTTAGGCCACATCTTACTCCATACTGAAAATAATTTTTAAGAGGTACCTATGACTCAAATAATGCCTGCAGTGTTCTCTAACAAGCCCAACAGTTGATTTTAATGGTCACTGTTCACTTTCTCTCAACCACAATATCTAAATGTACTCAAATCATTTTACAGTCAGAAAAATTACGCCTGCATCGGTGAGCTTTCCATCATTTATATAGCACTTAATATACAATATACCCACTCAAATCACACAAAAAATACTGCATTCACCAGACTGTGCAAAAAAGCACTTTACACAGTGGGTCAACTCCAGACCAAAACCAAGTGGAATTAGAAATGTAACCACCGATCCATGGTAGGAGGAAGGTCCACACTGCCTTCACCTCAAGTTCAGTAAAATGGAAGTATATATTGTGCAAATCAATCTATGAAACAAGCACAAGTGTGCAATCCACAACTAGCCAGACATCCGGGAACCCAACATCTGAATGATAGCAGTAAGAGATGTGCCTCTGTGGGAGGTCACATTATACTCAAGCTCAATCCGATAGGTACCGAATGTGCAACAGCAACCTGAGGTTGCGAAAACTCCTTGTGGTGGAGTGCCAGAGGGAGACCCATCGTCTCCTTCAACATTATCTACCTTTTCCTGATCATGAGGCAAATTCAGTGAGGAATAGGAAAAACATAGGAAACTAATGTGTAAGGACTTATGTTGATTGCTCCTTCTCAAAATCCAAAACCTGTCATGAGAATCAACATCCACTGATGATAGGATGAAGGATCCTAATCGAAGGGGTGAAATGTAAGGTGATGAATCAACTCCATACAGCATTGGAGCAACACTGCACAGAAGGGGATTGCCCCTATAAGTCATATGCAACCTCACCCTCCAGACAGTCAAAGAAGTCAGCTGCAACATCAACCCTGGGAGCTCACCATACAGAGATGGAGCATATTTCTTAGTAGACTTGTCTAACATCCTTTCCTTGGTTAGAACCATTCAGCTTTAGAGTGCATAGCAAACTTCTGGGTGCCACCATATGAAGTGGATT
>NW_013667545.1:225342-226501 GCF_000517525.1 Limulus polyphemus
AACCATTCAGCTTTAGAGTGCATAGCAAACTTCTGGGTGCCACCATATGAAAGTGGATTGCCCCCTCTGGATAGTCACAGAAGCTGGGCACAACAGCAACCCTCAGAGTTCACTGTACAGAGATGGAACACATTTACTGTCATGCATGTGCAACCTCATCCCCTCAAAGAGGACCATAAAGCATTGGAGTGCATCACTAACTTCCAGGTACCACTGCACAGAAATGGATTGCCTCAATAAATGATACACAATGGCACCCTCCAGATAGTCACAGAAGCTGGCCACAGCATCAACCCTCGGAACCCACCATACAGAGATGAAGCACATGAATGGAGGGCAAGCATCACCTATATCAACAGAACACCACCACTCTATTCTCAATTGAATAGATGTTGTGTATTTATTTATTAGCACTAAATCATATTTAGGAGAAACCTCCATAGTCCACCACTCCAGCTGTTCAGAACTTGAAAGGACTCCCATACTCCATTAGAAAAACAAGAGATGATAAAATGCAGTGGAGAGTCCAGAGGAATGCTAACACTAGAGACATTGCAATGGGTAACCAGGAAAAGCAGACTACTCCTGATTTATTCAATCAAAGGGACAACAGGGATGGGCAGCTATCCCCTTCTGCTTTACCCTTGTAACTCCATGGGTTAATACAGTCCAGAATGGGCATATTAACTCTTTCAACCCGGGCTCGGTCCTTGGGACCGACCTCATAACCATTGTGCACTTGTTATAGTTTACATGTTATAACTTTTAAATTAGTAAGCAAATGTTAAAGAACTTTCGCAGTTTATCAGTAAACATTACAATGCTTTCATACACAAGATTCCTAATGTTTTTATTAAGTCTTAAGGTTTTTAAAGCAATGTTTCTCTCATCCCTTTTTTTCTTTTCACATCTTACCTATCTATCATTCAAAGTAATATCCATCTTAACATTAAAAATATTTTTACGCATGCGAAATCTTTATATTGTCCAAATAGTTATCAAATGTTTCTTAAAAAAAAACTTTATATTCTATCTGTTCTTTTCAGTAATTAATCTCTGTATGGGTTCGATAAATTTGACAATCTTGCAAGCACCATAAAATATTAGTTAATAAAGATAAATTATGCATCTTTCAGTCTAGAATGAACACAAATGAAAA
>NW_013667546.1:0-1867 GCF_000517525.1 Limulus polyphemus
AACATCATAAGCTCCATTATTTTTTCCACCTGGATCATTTCAGGTTAATAAGAGAAAACATGATACCTATATTCATATTTCTGCACTGTATTACATCAGGTGTGTTATTCTTTTACCAATGAACATCAATTTATCTGATAGTTCTAAAACATTTTATTCCTGCAGGAACAAAGGATTCACAACCACTTCAAGTCATGTTTTACACAGCATAAGAAAATAATTCTTTAACTCTCTCGCTACAAGCTCAGTTGAATGGGCCAAGTTCTTGACCCCAAATTGACCTTTATAGTTTCTATACTATAACTTCTAATATGTTTTGTGTATCTTTACAAAATTTTGCAAGCTTTCAGTAATCATTAAGTCATTTGTAGACAAAAAATCTGAATTTTTAATGAAGTATTTTTATTAAATATTCCTTCATGAATATATGGAATTAAAGTGTTGACTGCACCAAGTGCAAAGCGATATTCCAGTTAAGATTAAAAATACTTTTCTTCATCTGAAAAATCTCAAATTTCATTTGCATATTCTCTAAAACTTAAAAAATTTCACTCATATTTTCAGTAAATCTTTACATCTTATTTTCTCTACCCTAATTCTATACAAAGTGAGTCAGTCAATTTGATGAACTTTGTAACTGCCAAAAAAAAAACAAACTAAATAAATCTTTAAACTCATAACAGTATACACCTGTTCACACTTAAGTTATAACTATAAGTTATAGTAAAACTATAAGACAAAGAAAAGTGTTTTTATACTCAAAATAAAAAAACAATTTTCACTCAATTTGTTAACCCTCTCGCCCCAGGTATCCTTTCCTGCACGACACAAAGTTTTTGTGTCTTACATTCAAAATTTTATTAAACTACTTTTTCTTTATGTTATACCAATTACTATAGCATAAAATTTTAGCTAATAACCCCATTTTAATACAACTTTTAAGTTCTTAATTTTATAAGGCAATATTTAAAAAAACCTGAACTTCCACTAGTGTGATCCACTTGACACATTTTCTCTTAGCATGTCACCATCCCTATTTTATCCACCATTGCTCATACAAACCATAATTTTCATAGCCTTCAATTTTGTTTGGTTATAGAGCTATCAAATAGAAAATCAGACCCACCCACCTGTCACATCCTCTCTTTCAGAATTTGTTAATAGTTCTCTCTCGTGTTTAATTATATATTACATATAACAAATAGAAAGTCAAATGACATATTTTATAACATTGTGTTCCCTACAGAATATTTTCAGTTTCACTCTGAGTACAATGTTCCCATGTGAAAGTTAATGACTAGCTTGGATGAATTTGTAATGGCTCTTGTCGCACAGTTAGAAAGCTATAAAAATTTTGAGAGTTAGGGGATGATGTCTGCTATTTGCATGTTATCAGTCTATGTTCTTTGGTGCATTATTTAATTAAATAAAAATTATATAATGCACTACTACCATTATTATAAACAAATTAGGGTTAAGTCTCATTGGCAATTGACAGCAATAAAAAAGAAGATTGGATAAGTAATTTATTTCTTGTTTTTCATACTTATTCTTTATTTATTATTATAAAAGTAACTAAAATATAAAAACAGATATCTCTTTAGGTTATTTAAGGTTAGATTAGGCAAAATAATATAATAAAAATATTTCACGTTTCCCTAAGTGATTTACAACTTATAATGGCAAGAATAGTAGTTAGACACAGTTCAAAGGGCAATAAAACAAAAACTGAATTACAAATTGATGTATACTGTTACGAGTTGAAAATTACTTAGGATAAACGAATGTAGTTTCACACTACATTTGAAGTCATTCTAGAAAAAAAAGAGGGTAATTTAGTCAAACTGACCAATCTTGTATAGAGTTA
>NW_013667546.1:2343-6132 GCF_000517525.1 Limulus polyphemus
AAATCTATAGACTATATGAGTACAAAAAGGTCACGTGGTCAGTCAAATTGACTGAGCCAATGTGGAGAAAGTTAATAGTTTGTAGATGAATGTGTAGAGTGGCCACATGCTCATCTAGAGGGGCCCATATTAGGGCTGGAGAAGAAAGGTATGAATAGAATGTGAAGAAATGCAAAAGAATCTGCAATCATCCACATCCCAAATTAACATGTCAATCAAAGGAGTCAATGGACCCATCTAGAGATCCCTGAAGAAAAAAGGGAGGGGTCCCAAGGTATAGACAGACAAAAGCAAGGGCCCCAAAGGAGTGGTCTGTGAAAAGGCACAACGAAGAGTCCAACAGGATATAGGAGTTAATCCCAGTATGTATGTATGGCAAAAAGCAAAAGACAGAAAAATGGGAGACATGAGAGAAGTACTGTAAATCACCTGGGCAGATAAAATTTGGGGAAGAAAGGGACAGTTCAAGAAGAGGAATAAACAAGTACAGAGGAAGAATGGTAATTGTGGGGGAGAATCAGGAGGAAAACAATTCAGAGAAAAAGGTGATTTAAAGAGAAGGAAGTCAATGGCACGATTGGGGGATGCTCAAGACTGTGCAAAACTCATTAAGAGCACAATCCAGCAAGGAAGCAAAGAGAATGAAGAAATGGAAAAGTGTGGAGAAGACAAGGGAAGAAACACCTCCAGGTACTGGGAAAGGAGAAAAAGTCCTTAACAGGGCCAACCAACAAGCAGCCAAGGAAGCAACCAACAAGCCATCAACACACAGTTAGGTAAAAAAGGCAGAAGGTGATTTACATAATTATTGTCAAAAGGTAAGAGGTGGTAGAAGGACCAATAGCAATAGAACCACTACTGATATTGACAGACAAAGACAGTGGATAGGCAAGAAGAAAGTGACAAGAATAATGACATGTGAATGGAGAGCCCAATCCAATGGGCAAAGTCTCTGTATGAGGAAGGAGGGAAAATATCATTCAAAAAAAGAAGGGATGTATAAGGGTGAAGCAATATAAAGTGGGAAAATTGGGGAAAGAAAAGGAGTATCCCAAAGATAAGCAGACCAACACAGAGACAATCAATGAGGATCATAAGAGAGGAAAGTCCAGAGTAGAGCGAGTGGAAAATGCAACCAAACAGTTAAACCCCACGAAAGACCAGGGGGGATAGAGACCACTCATTGATACGATACAAACTGCCACCAAGACGCAAGTATCCAGTAAATGGCATGCAAGAAGACTAACCTGAAGAGAATGGGCCCAGAAGTGTATGTATAATGCCCAAAAGTATAAAGACTTGGAACTGGAGCCTCATGGATGGATCGAGTAAGAAATGACACTCGAATAAGACGAGTGGAACATGGCCAAGTGATCCACCAGAAAAGGCAGAAAGTGGAACATGCCTGATGAATATCGAGAAGGTTGAGAATGGTGACATGTAGTGTACACCTGTCCAGCATCCAAATGTCAGAAGTCCTTCACATCTCTAAAAATGTACCTCAATCAGAGAGGGAAAGATTGAAGAAGGGAGGTCTAAACTGAAAGGTGGTAAGGAAATACAGAAAATAGTGTGAACATAGACCAGTCACCACAATAATAACTTGAGGAGAGGCTCACAAAGGAAGACAATGGACCTCAAGAATAAAACCTTGGGTCTACATGTCCAAGTAATCACCATAAAAGAAATGAGGGAGGTATAGGAAAAGATGAAAAAGCCAAGAATGGGCTAACAGAAGTAGACAGTCCAAGAAAGGAATGCCAACTCCAGGCCATGAATATGGCCAACATTGAGGTAGAGGGAAGAGCAAGGAATGGAAAGACATGATAAAGAAGGACAGAACATAGATAGCAAAGGAAGGACAGGTTGAGAAAGACATGTGAGAAGGTGCCCAAAACATTGGTCATGGCTGACTTCATACCAGATGAAAAAGACCTCAGATGGGGTCAGAGAGAGAAAAAAATAAATGGGAAAAAAAGTGGTGAGAAGCAAGGAAAGAGACCAAGGTAGAGAAAAGAAAAAATACTGTTGGCAGAAATTGAGACCAACAGAAGGAGAACAGATGGGCACCCACAGGATCATACATGCGTTATTCACTGACAAGAAGAGAGACAAACAAGTTGCCTGTAAGAGGGAAAATGACAAAAAGAGGAACACCTAGAATTCAGATGATGAGAAGACTGAACCAAACAAGGAATAGGGGTAAATTTCAAAGCCAAGAAAAAATTAAAACCCAAAAAAATAATGAGGACAGAAGCCATACAACATCAGTCCAAGTTATCAGGAAAAAGGCATTCCACTGAAGACAAACGAGCAAAGAAATGGAGGTAGACCAACAATAAGTGCACAAGAAAAAAGGAAAGAATACAGTAATGAGCAAAATTCAACCCAACAACTCCTGATAGTAGGGGAACAAAGTAGGGGAGGGCAGATGAAGTAGAACAGGCCAAACAGAGAAAGGAAGGAACTTCTACAGAGGCCTATCTGAAGCATGAAGTGCTTCAAGTCAAAGGCAGAGTTAGGAGAGATAGTACATGAAGACAGAGAAAAAAATGAAAGTGCAAAAATAGGGAACCAGAAAGTGAAATAGAAGGTGAAGGGCTAATTCACAAGCTGGCCAGAAAGATACTAATGCAAGGGAATTGAGAAAGGAAAGAATTCTACAAGACAGGACAATAGTGGTCATGAACTTGAGGCAGATGACACATTTTGGCATCAGAAAAACGTTGTTAGAGAAAGGAAAAGAGTACAAATTCTAATTGTAACACATACACAACTGTTTCTGTTTAAGTAAAGCATGACTGTTTAAATTTAGTTACTTTTAAAAGCAACAGATTATTGCAAGTTCATTTACATCACTGTTTACGAATTATATGTTGTGTTATTGCATCACGTTACTAGAATATTCTAAGTTTTACACATTGTTTTAATAGAGTATTATTGCATCATAAAATCTCGTAGTGTTTAGAATGTTCTAGGCCTCGTTGGGCTATAAATATGCATCCAAAAATGTAGTTTTATAGAGATTGATAGATCTGCATGATTTAGAGTTTAGCCATAAAGAGCATATAGTGATGATTTTTTAAGTGAAATTATCACAGATTGTAATGTAATAACAGAGTAGAGAAGAAATAAGTTGTCTTGTCAATTGTGTTTTAACATAATTGAATCAGCCTGTGTGGACTTTGATGGAAAAACAGACAATTATTTAAAGCTCTGGATACAACTGTGATAACCAACAGTTATGGTCATGATATTAAAGTGAAATTATCACAGACTGTATTGTAATACGAGCAGAGAGAATAATTTGTCTTGTCAAATTGTGTTTTAAAGAAACTGAACCAGCCTGTGTGGACTTTGATGGAAAAACAGACAATTATTTAAAGATCTTGATACAACTGTGATAATCAACAGTGTAACAAACATTTGTAGATATGTTTGACTTGTTTTAACTCTTTCAGCACAGGCTCAGTCCTTGAAACCAACTTCGTAACCATTTTGTGCTTGTTATAGTTTTCATGCCATGACTTTTAAATTAATAAGTGATTGTTAACGAAATATGACAGATTATCTGAAAGCATTACAATTCTTTCATACGAAAAGCATACATTTTTTTTTTATTAAGTCATAAGGTTTATAAAGCAATGTTTTTCTCATGTCTTTTTTTCTTTTGGCATGTTGCCTATCTATCATGCAAAGTAATATTGATTTTAAGATTAAAAATATTTTCATGGATCTGAAAATTTTCAAATTTCACATGCAAAATCTTTATAATGTCCAGATAGTTAT
>NW_013667546.1:6649-10926 GCF_000517525.1 Limulus polyphemus
CCTTAAAAACTACTTGTTTTGAGGGAACTAAATTTCACCACAACCACACTGAAAATCGTACATTTTATTTTAGCACATATTTAAATTACTTTTCTCACAAATAATATTGCTTTACTTCATTTTCTACCTTTCAACAATATGAGATTGGTGATCTTAATACATGTCAACATGCAGGATATTGTAAGGATAAAAAAACAGAGGTAATTTGCAGTGGCCTTATCTGATCATAGACATGAAATTCTAATTCTGAATAATGCAATGCATGTTGAGCATCTGGGACAGTTGTTGAAATAACCTGTATCATATCAAAACTTTCCTGAATAAAATCTTTCTCTGGTGGAATATAGTTTTCTTAGAACAAGTAGTTTCTAAAATAAATAATTTTAACTATGTAGTTGTCTTTACACAATCTCTCTATATAAAGGGTATATACTAATCCTCTTAATAGATGTGTGTGTGCAAAATAAAGCTCATAAATAAAGAATCTTTGTATTATCTTTGTTTTTTCCACCACATCATAATTTGTGTGCAATTTCAAAACACAGTTTTGCCTACACATGAAACTTGTACTAACACTGTAAAGCAAATTAGTAACCACTTCCTCAAATGAAAAATGGATGGCAAAAACAGAGAAATATACACACTGCTGTAAAGTGATGTTACATCATACTTGTTTTAATATCATGGACATTCACCCAATGATTCATACAGAAAACTTTCTGTAATTTCAATGCATGTTACCAAAATACATTAACTTCAAAATCATAAGTAAAGCTGCTTGAAATATTCCTATACAAAATATTTGTTTTAGAAAGATTTTTTTCAGTTTCACTGTAGCCTAACACTAATTTTTTTCTCCATCTGATATAGAATTTTCACTGTTTTTAAAAGATAAAATATAAGATGTATGACAGTTTTTCAAAATACTGGCACCAGGAATAATAAGAGAAAGAGCAAAAAACTCAACAACAAATACACCTTTAATCTTCAAAATGGTGACTGGTCTTGTGACTAAACCATTATTTTACGAAAATCACGAAATACTTTTTTTGACAATGTTCAGTGCTGTAAGCTGATGAGCAATGAAACCAATGAACCTAATATTTGTGATAAGAAAATCAGAAATTTCTTTCACATTCTTCTTAATTAGTTCATTACAGATTAGTGACTTGTAGAGGACAAGTTAAGATAGTTACATAAAATACCATTTCTACACATCGCTGATTTTAAAAAAATCATAATAGAGGTAGATTTTGTTTTCATGTTCCTCTTATTATTTGACCATTATGAATTTCATCATAAATATTAGGTGTATTGCTTCCAAAACTTGTGAATGCTATATTCCACTACCATAAAAAATACAAATATTATTAGAACCAATGATATAAGCATTTGTAATATGTTTTAATAATAATAATTTTATAAAGCACTTTTCAAATAACTATGTTCCATTTCACTGAAAATTTGGTGCTAATATTAAAAAAGCATGAAACTCTCTCAACTATATTACCTTAGCTTGAACATATATTGCTCAAGGACTGGTAGACCCACTGTTATTACAAAAAATGATTAAAACAAATGTATATCTAATAAAATTGATTAGGATTTTTGATTGAAAGGTTGACAAGAATTTTCTCTCTTTTGTAATTATAATAATTTTCAGCATTTCTGAGATCACTATCTTTTTGTATTTCATGGCAAAGTTACTAAAGTTATCTACCTCCGTCCGTGCAATTTTCATACAGTACAGGAGCAATGTTATGTAGGACTGGCCTAAGCAACAATATGCTACCTACTATACCAGTCAAATCAACAAAGCATCTGTTTCTTCTGTGTTAAATTGGAAGAAACATACATGAAATTCTCTAAATAAAATATTTTTATATAAAATCTGAATATATTAGTAACAATACAGAACCTTTTAAAGTTTGAATATTTTTGAAAATGAAATCAATCTAAACATTTTACATTACTCAAAGAAATGAAATTCTCTTTGCATAAATATATTTTTAATTTTAATTTCCGAGTTTCGTAATTTCATGAAAGCAGTAAACAGTTCCTGGAATACTTTAAGTACTGTTCTTTTGTTATTTGTATAAATTCTCTGTGATCATACTTAATAGGTATTCTAAGATTAAATAAAGATTTTTATAATATTATAAATACAACTATGATTAAGTCAAAAGCACCAAATAAAAAAATTCAAACATTTTTTTTATCTCAAACTTTTCAAGTACCTATACTGTACAAGAAATGCTGTTCAACCCAAGCAAATAGTCAACATATTGACAAGCTATGCATATAAGTACAAAACTTAGCATAAAAAGCTGTGTACCATGAGAGGTTGAGCCATAAAGCTTTAGTTTCCAACCTCAATATGCAAATATATGTGACCTGAATTCTTAATCTTAATTTCAACAGTTAAAACAATCTTGAGCAATATGCAGCTTGAAGTAATGTACAAAAGTAGTTTCCTAATGCTGCACTCCAAATATTGGCTGACAGAAACTAAGGAGAAACTTACAAGCAAATGTGCAAAGTATTGTGAGAGGTATTTTCCTTATTTTAGACTATATGTTAGCTGGTCAAACACTAAGTAGAAACTTTATAAGCAGATTCACAGAGTAATGTACAGAAGTAGTCTCCTAATGCTACATTCTATATGCTGGCTGAACAAACACTAAGAAAAAATTTTATAAGCAGACTGACAAAGTAATGTAAAGAAGTTGTCTCTTAATGCTATATTTCAAATGCTGACAGAACAAATTAAGGAGCAAGTTTAATTCCAGAACAATCCCCCCCAAATAGCAATGTTTAATTTATTTATTTAACAAAATTCTCAAAAAAACTATGATATATGTGAATATTTTTTTTTCTCACAATGAATAAAACTCCAAAAGGTTTTCCCAAAAACTTTCATTTGTATAAAAGCTTAGAATATAAAATATTTCCACATACTAAAAAGGATGCATTTGCAGCTGTGACTGTTCCATTTGGTCGAATAAAGGCTGGTTTGAGTTTGGCCATTTGTTCCAAAGTAGAAACTCTGATTCCATTGTCCCGTGCCACAGGCAGCTCTGTACCTTGAAACACAAATGTAATTATGTTGTTGACATTTCACTGTAGCCTTACTTCTATAATATTTTACATTTATAAAGCAACTTTCTAGAACTCCATTCCAGAAAACATCAACATTCATACAGTATGTTAAGTACTACTATATTATAAATTAAAACAACATATCCTAATGAGGCTAAAGTTTTATTACAGTTAGAACATTAACATTCATAGTTTAATAATACTGTTTTATAATGGATAAATTAAAAAACATAACCTCATAAACCTATAGTTTTATTAAAGTCAGAACAGTATTATCCATTATGTAATACTACTGATATTTTATATTGGATAAATATTTTCTGATAGTTGGTGGACAAAGTCTGCTTTTTTGCATGTTATTATTCTGTGTTCTTTGATGCATTATTTAATTAAATAAAATATTATTTATTGCAGTAGTACCATTAGTATAAAAAAGTAAGGTTAAGTTGACAGTAAACACTAAAGAGAGACGACCCAGGTAAGTCCTTTATTTCTTGTTTTTCATGCATATATTATATTTACTGTTATAAAAATAACTAAAATATTAGAAACTTTTTAGGTAAGATTAGGTAAAACAAAGAATAATAAGAGTAAAAGTTTTCACGAGGTATACTTACGAGCTTCCCGCAAGTAGCCCATGTGTTATGTAATTCAATACAGCAACATGACCTGCAGGTTTGCCAAGTAATTTCAAATTTAATGTCAGGAATATTAGTTTAGGCACGGTTTAACCCTTTCGATATTGTTCACGGGTGAAAGGCCATGTCATCTTGTTTGTTGACTCGCATTCAAAATTTTATTGAACTACTATTTCATGAATTCATGCCAATAACTTTGGTATCAAACTGTAGATTATAATTCAAACTTTAGTACTATATATTACTAAATTTCTTAATTTAAAAGCAAATATTAAAAAAATACAGATATACATCAATTTTTGGGTGTCACATGTTATGATGAAAACAGCACTGGTTCAAATTAAATGTTTGTGAAGTCAAAATACTAAGTCTATAGATTCGTACAAATTAGAAACTCAAATTGACAAGTTAGAATATAAAATAAGAGCCTCTTATCTTTTCAATTTGCTAAGATATTGCTCATGTAATATATCAAACACAGTAGCACCCCACTCATTTCTTTCCATTTTTTGAAACCCTCCCTTATATACACGTACTTCT
>NW_013667546.1:11087-14749 GCF_000517525.1 Limulus polyphemus
TTTACTTCTTTATTTACTGTTCTACATTTTAAGAAAAAATAAGTTTAAGAACTTATTTCTAAATAGTAATAATCTATGTACATATATTATGTATAATAATTGAAATGTGACTGTATTTTACAATATAGTAGTCTAATAAAACACAGCCAAGACAAGTCACATTGTAAAGACTAAAGGTCAGTTTTATATTGGATATGATAAAATGAGAGCACATGTGCTGTCATTGTGACTTCTGTGTTTTAGCCAGGCACGGTTGAAATGTCAATATAATAAAAATAATAAATATATATAAATGTATAATGTTATGAGATTTAAGCTAGTTAGTCTAAATCTTTATGTTTTCATGTTATAATCTGTTGTCATTCTAGAATGAAAGAGGCATAATTGATGTATATATATTTCCTAATTTTTATGGTTACAATAATCATTACTGAAAATATCAGATAAAACATAAAGTGTTTTCTTAAGAAATGTTTGATAACTATCTGGACATTATAAAGACTTTGCATGTAAAATTTTATGATACTTAAAGATATTTTTAACCTTAAAATGAAAATTACTTTGCATGTTGGATAGGCAACATGCGAAAAGAAAAAAAAGGCATGAGAAAAACATTGCTTAACAAACCTTAAGACTTAATAAAAAAATCTGAAATTTTATGTATGAAAGCATTGTAATGTTTACTGATAGTCTGCCAAATTTCATTAACATATGCTTACTAATTTTAGTTATAGCATGAAAATTATAACAAGCACAAAATAGTTACAAGGTTGTTCCCAGGGACTGAGCCTGTAATGAAAAGAGTTGATATTTTGTTTCTTACCCCATTTACTCATCTAATTTTCCATGTAACACAAGCTAAAATGTAACTTCATCTAAGCAGAGGAGAATCATCATTGATAACATGCTGAAAATAGTACACACAAATATCCATGGTTACTTGGCTCTAAAATGATTTCCAAAATTTACAAACATAATGTAAAGGATGCATAATATTTTTTCCATTCTTTTGTTTAACTGGAATTCTTTCAGAATTTCTACAAGTGACCAATCAGGTAACACCTTACAAATCCATCTGCTATTATAGACCACATACCTATGAAACATCTTGACCCCTCACAAACCGTTGTTCAATCCAGACAATAGGCAGTCTATGATGACTATCTTTACACTGTCAAGGTGTTTGATTTATAATCAGGGTATCCGTGGTTTCCTGTAAACTTCTATGAAACATCGGCCATGTGTCTCGGTATTAATCCATAATGTCTAGGAATTGGAGTTTACTTTCTTGTATTGTGAATTGCATCATGTAAGTAGTATTTGGAAGTAGCAATAATAATAAAATTAAACTGATCAATAATTAACCCGATGACTACCGACTACAAGCATTGCCCATAGGTAATGTCGCTCTCATAATATTTTGTACCAAAAATAAATCTAGTTAATGAAATTGTTTGAAATTTGACAAGAACTTTCTTGAAAATATGTAGTTTCAAAAAAATAAAACATCTAGTTTTCCTTTCTTCTACTGTTTTGAATAAAAATTCATTATTTATTGTAGTTATTTGCTCTCAGACTCTGAATACTTCACCCACAAGGTGATTTTTCATGTTAAGTATAAATATACTATTTATTATCGTACACTTTTCACATTTCATTTGCATAATCTCTAGAACTCCCTAAATGAATATCAGAAGTTTTTAAGGTAAATGTTTATATTTTATTTTCCATTTTCTCTACTAAATCGTTAACTCTAGCAATTACCATCAACATTCAGTGCAATGAAATGTTTAAACTTAAGAAACAAAAACATCTTCTTTGGGTCATATGTGTAATTTCACATCTTTAACTTTTCACTTAGTTTATTTTCAACGTTTTATTTTATATTCCTATTCTTCATCATTGATTATTTATGTCCACATATATCAATGTGTGCCCCACATTATCTTTGTCAAAAACTGTTCAGCCTGCAGCAAAATTGTTTGCACTTGCTTAATATATAAAATGCATGCTGAACGAGCAAAAGCATAGAATAAAGTTAAAAAAATCATCAAAACTTTTAAGCATAAATTTTAAAACACAAATAATACATAATTAACTAAAGTATAAAAGTAAACCTAAATGCAATTTAACTGTATATCAAGCTGGTATGTATAAGGCAAAAAAAAAGTAGTGAAGTCCTAGGGATAACATCTCCAAGAATGCAATTAGCAACTGTACACCTTCAATAGTCAAGGTCAATGAGATCATAGAAAACATAGGAGAAATATATTTTGAAATCTACTCTTTGTATTGGTTATAAGCAGGACATTCAAATCTAATTTTCCAATTTTGTGTAGGCTTGGGTCCTGCTGATGGGGGAGAACTTTTACAACACCATCCTTGGAACAAAGTTCTTAGAATTCAACCTAGTTAGTGGTAAACATACAGTATATGTGTGTACTTTGACCATCTGTAATAAGGCAGAAGAGAGTTGAAATGAAAGAAAGTAGAGCTACAACATTTTTAACCACTAGAATATCACATGACAAGAAAACTGAAGTTTTAATTGTTTTTGTTTCAGAGGTTTCTTTTGAAATAAGAAATAAAACTTTGAATTACAACATACTTGATAATGTTAATTTCATTAAACTACATTGATAGTAAAGTGCTTTAATTAAATTCTGAATTTAATTCAGTAACACTTTGTGATATACACAGAAATGAATATAAAGAGTGTGCTAGTAGTCATAGAGTTAAGCATGGTAATTGTATATGACTAACCATGACAATGAGAAATTGTTTTAAAGAATATTATCTTGTATATCAACCTTTTTGTCATCTAGGCCAATTTTTGGTCCAACGTTCAGAACTGAGGTCTCTCTTACTTTTACAGCTATTGTAAGAAACTCAGTTCAACAAGAGTGATTTTTGCTAGTCAGTTCAGGCCAGAGCTGTTACTATAATCCTAAATGTATGTTTTAACTTTCAATATCGCAAAGCTAAACGATTATAATACAAGTGTTACCTGGCACAGTAAGTGGAGTCAAATCCTCCAGTAGACCCTCCCTTCGTTGCCTTGTCAGCCAGTGTGTGAGATCTGAGGGCAAACTCATCCTGCTCTCGACGAGATATACCAAAAGATGCGGCTAACCGGTCCCCAGATTCACCCATTGTTTCATTAGTAGAAAACTCTGCGACTGCTGGAAGCTGTGGAAAACATAATTTTCTGTTACTCATAAAAACATTTAACTTTTCAAAACAACTCTTCATGACACATCCCTAAATAATACAACAGAACTATTTTTTCAATGCTAGTAATATCATTTGAAATTTTTTTTTTAATAATCGATCAAAGCCACATACAGTTTATACTTTTACCATTACAATTTTTAAACGATGGGCATTAACCTTCTCCACATGGGTCATGGATCAAAGGCCATGCCATCACGTTTGTTGACTTGTATTCAAAATCTTATTGAAATACTTTTTCATGAATTTATGTTAGTATGTTTGGTATCAAACTGTAAACTATAATTCAAATATTAGTATTATACATTATTCAATTTCTTAATTTTAAAAGTAAAACAATAGTTAAACATTGATTTTTGTGTGTCACTTGGTATGTTCAATGCAGCACTGGTTCAATTTGATGTTTGTGATGTCAAAATACCAAGTCTATA
>NW_013667546.1:14759-29789 GCF_000517525.1 Limulus polyphemus
CTTTAATTCTTCATTTACTGTTCCATGTTTTAAGAAAAAGTAAGTTTAAGAACTTATTTCTAAATAGTAATAATCTATATACATATATAATGCATAATAATTGAAAATGTGACTGTATTTTACAACATACTAGTCGACTAAAACACAGCCAAGACAAGTCACTTTGTAAAGACTAAAGGTCAGTTTTATATTACTGGATACGGCAACATGATTGCATGCGAGTTGTATCATTGTAACTTCTGTATTGTTAGTCAAGCATGACTGAAAGGTTAATATAATAAAAATAATAAATATATATAAATGTATAATGTTATGAGATTTAAGCTATTTAGTCTAAATCTTTAAGTTTTCATGTTATATTCTGTTGTCATTCTAGAATGAAAGAGGCATAATTGATGTATATATATTTCCTAATTTTTTATGGTAGTTACAAGATTGGTCAAATAAACCAAACCTGTACAGAGATTCATCAGTGAAAATAAAATATAAAGTTTTTGTCTTAAGAAATGTTTGATAACTATCTGGATATTACAAATATTTTGCATGTGAGATTTGAACATTAAATTAAGACATTTACATAATTATCTTTATCATCATATGAATTGATATGTATTTTTGAATTGGTTGTATAATATAATATGGGCCATTTCAGACTTCTATTAACTCTTTCACCACGGGCTCAATCCCTGGGACCGACCTTGTAACCATTTTATGCTTGTTATAGTTTTCATGCTATAACTTTTAAATGAGTAAGTGTATATTAACAAACTTTTGTAGATTATCAGTAAACATTACAATGCATTCATATGCAAAATATAGATTTTTTATATTAAGTCAAAAGGTTTGTTAAGCAATGTTTTTCTCGTGACTTTTTTCATTTTATGATTAAAAATACTTTTATGGATCAGAAAATCGTTGTGGCCCTCATGACAGAATAGCAGACAAATTATCAGTAAGTTTTACCTGTGTATTACAACTTGAAGATTTGAAACAAGCCTTAACTTCATGTAACTCTGTCCAGTATGTCATCTCTGCCAAAAATATTCATGTCCTTATCAGCTATATTAGATACATGATGTCAGAGAAGGTAGGACACAATCACAAAACAGTTGCAATATGAGCATAGCATCACAATCAGGCTTTGATTGTGTGGGAGTGCCAGAGTAAATTTCACTCCCTTGTATAGAGAATGACATAGGAACCCAGCATTTGTTGTATTCACTAAACCAACCTAATATATGTACACATAGTCACCACCAGAACATTAGGCTTCAATGGCACACAAATCCCATGGTCTCTCTAACCCTAAAATTCTTGCACCAAGATGACACTGGCCCAGTTATCCTGACCAAGCTTGCAACCACCAGGTAACCATAAAAGTATAATACAACTTTTAACATAGTAAGTATATCTTCATGAAATTTGGCAAGATTTTAGTAAAAATATCAAGTCTTTTGCATACAAAAATAAGATTTTGTAATTAAGTATTTCTACTAAAAATTTGTCTGTGAACATATGAAGTCACAGTGTGACTCAGACCACTCCGAGTGCAAGGTAAATTCAATGTTAAGATTAAAAACACATTTTTTCATCTTACAGTTTTCTAATTTAATTTGCAAAACCTCTTGATTCTCATAAATAAATATCAAGTTTTTTTACAGTAAATCTTTATATCTGTTAAGTTTTCTACCTGAACACCATATATTGATTTGGTCGATTTGACTGACCTCTTAACCACCACCACAAAAAAACTTTTTTCCTTCTAGAATGACTGCAGATTGTAACAGAAGTTTGTTTGTATGTAATTAAGCACAAAGCTACACAATGGGCTATCTGTGTTTTGCCCACCATGGGTATCGAAACCTGGATTCTAGCATTGCAAGTTTGCATACATACCCCTCTACCACAGAAAATTACAATTAATTATCATAAGCAGCCTAAGGCTCATAACCATTTACATTTGTTTTTATTTAATTTTATTGTTTAATTGCTCTTTAAACCATGTCTAACTATTAATCCTGTGCTACAAACTGCAAATCACACAACAAATGAATAGTTCAAGTTAGAGTACTGAATGATGTAATGAATATACTTCATCAAGAAATTGTTTATATTATTTTCATTATCTAGTATAACCTAATAACTTTCTAATTTTAGTCACTTTTATTACAATAAATAAAAAATATATTTAAAAAATGAGATATTTAACAGTTCATTTGAACTACTGTTTTTTTGCTGACAGCCCTTCATCAAAACTTATCCCTAGTTCCTTGTAACAATATTACTAATAAAATAATTTTCATTTACTTGAAATATAGACTAAAAAAAATACAAAATAATAACAAACACAAAGCAAACAATGTTCTATAACTACTGTAATTTACCTGGCTTTCTAACTTAGACATAAGTGACTTAAGATAATTCCCTTAGCTACTAAATGGCAATAGCAACTTTGAATCTGTAAGAAAAATAAGTAAAAATTTCTTCTGAGGCCAAGGTAACATTATACATTATTTAGTAAGTTAAATCTGTCTTTCTATTGGTTATAAGTTACATAATAGCAAATATCAGAGAGAACTATTGGCATTTGTGAAAGGAGAATATGATAAAAGGAAATGACAGGCAGGTATGCTTTTCTGGTTTATCTCTCCATACACAAAGAATCAAAACTATAAAAATTAGGCTATGTCTTAGTTATAGTAATACATATATATCATAATGACTAATTTACATTAAACTCAAGACATCGTAGAGGGGTATGAACAAACAGAAAATGGGCCAGTCGGCACAAATAAGGCAAGTGAAGAATTTATTTAAATATTCCTTTTCAAAATTAAGAAATTAAAATTTGATTTATAGGCTATGTTTTGATTCCATATATATTTGTATACAATGATGATAAAGAAGCTCAATTAAATTTTTAATATAACTAAAATATTGTGACATGTGCGCTAACTACCTGTATCAAGACAGTTAAAGCACAATTTTGAAACACGCTACCATCAACATGGCATGTACAACTTAACTTTTTGCAACTGCTTATGATAGATAACATGTTCACGGATACTTAGCCATTAAAACCACATTTCAATCTTACTTTCTTTCTTATGATATAGAAAACTATTTTAGAACTTGAAAAACACCCATCTTTCTGTATACATTACAGATAATAGATACTAAATTAATGCTACCGACCATACAAGTACTTAATGCTTCAATACTTAACAATTAGTCATCTTTTTTTTTATATCTCTCACCTCAGGAACAAAATATTTTGGTCGAAGCTTCATTAGCAATCCAACTTTCTTCCCCAAAGATTTTGCTTTATTTGCAGACAACATCAGTTTACGCATAGGCCGACTAAGCCTAATAGGTACATCAGACATGTAGTCAACTCCACCAGCTATTGCCACTTCACAATGACCCGTAGCCAATAAGTTCATTGCTATTAACAAACCATTTAACTTTGATTATCTTTGAAAAAAAATCCAATGAAGACAATATTATACATGTTAACATCATGTCATGATAAGAAAACATAGTGATCACTTGTGTGTTTGATTTTATTATAATGAAAAATTTATTTGATTAATCCATTATACGATTTGTTGAACTCCACAAATTAAAACATAAAAGTTCATATATGCATGTTATACTTACTTTCAAGGAAACAAGTTATTTTAGCATTTCATGCAAATTGTTTTAATATGAAGTAGTGCTACAAATTATGAAAAACAAGTTAGTTTTAAATTAAGAATAATTCACAAAATCTTAACCATGCAATCTTTGGAGGGAGTCTCAGACAAATTTATAGTTAAGGTTAAAATCAAATCAAAATTTTACCATCTTTGTTGATTATTTTCAAAATGTGTACATGTAGAAAAACATATACAATTAATAAGAAGGAACTAGAAAATATTCCAACTGGATCTATCTAAACACCTATTAAACTTTAAAAACAGTAGTCAATCCACATCTAGAGAACAAAGAAATATTTTTTAAACTTCATTTTAACAGAGAAAAACATGACAGAAGTGACCAATACAATTTTTTTTAATAACATATACAGATTTTAGAAAGAAATTTTTTTGTTTGATACAAAATTAAGACTTAACACAATAAATGATAGAAAGTTAACATTTTCCAAAATTCGAAAATGTATTTCCAATAATACTTACCTCTTTTCACACATAGCTATTACTCGACTGCCAGGGTTTCTCCCTTTGCCCATCTAAGCATCAGTCTGATTTTTTCTTACTTGCTCTAGTCTTATACTCCACTTAACTGCCCTTGGCAATATTTGTCTCATGACACTCTCCGCTAACATCAATGCACCCTCTATCTTGATACTGTGTATAAGCACCTCATTCAGATAATGTTATCACTTTTTTGAGACTGACTCTATCCCAATCTTTAACACCGTCTCTTAGTGGGGAGGAAGGGCAGAAGAGTGTGAACAGAGGTAAATATTATTGGAAATACATTTTCAATTTAAGAAAATGTTAACTTCCAAAAAATACTTACCTCCTCTCCTACTTATAGCTAGCATCCCACATTGAGAAGGTGGAGGAGCTGGTGAGGGCATTATCCATACAGAAAGCATCTGCATGGAACATGGGTGTGTAAATAGAACATTGGCACCCTAGTGAGGGAATCACACTACATCCAGAACAGGCATGCTCTTCATCCTGAACATAATCCTGTATCTTGGGTGGAATTGTATAAGAGTGATCATTACTATAGGCCAGCCCTAATCAGATAGCCAAGGTTCCACTACTCTGGATTGGAATTAAGGGGTCTTAGGCCCTATATCACACGTTGGTAGTTAGGGTATAGAGTGATGTGTTCCGAGCCACCGAAATCACGACTAGAAAGTAAGCAACACCAAAGTGGACAAACCTTCTCCTCCACCTGAAGAAGCCTGAAAGGCAACACAACAGACTCAAATGACAGGATCATGTATGCCTTACTCAACCAAAGAAAACAGAACTCATCCGGTCTAGAATTATGAAAATTCATCCTCACTCCCCAAACGTGTGGGTAAGGTACATTCCATTTGCCCCCAGAATTATGGGGAGGATGTGGAAGATAGACATAGAAATGTGACACATCTGATTAGACATGACTCACAGAAAATTCCTCATCTTCAAAGAAAGCCCAGAAGAAAAAATCATTGTCTAGCATCTTTCAAGGCATTAGAGCAGGTAACAAAACCTTCAAGACCCTCACTGAACATGACCACAATCTGATCAGACATAAAAGTGAGAAATAGTGATTGAATAAATAGGTGAAAAGGATTTTAACCCCTTTTCTGTCTGACAGTGTCTTGGGTAAGAAGAACTGGTCTGAGGATGTATAGATAATAAGAAGGCGGTTTGTGGACAAACAGTGCAAATCATTCTGACCAGTGATGTCTGTAGGTCAACAGCCACAAAAAATAAACCTTCAGGTTAAAGGGATACATGGCATATAAGTCAGGGCAAAAACAGGTACTGAGAAAGAGCCTATACTGTAATCTTAATATACCTATTAGGTAACTGGAATGGTCATTTGGATCCAAGGACTTGAGGAATCCGGAGAGTATAGGGACTTGTGTAGTCGCAATAAACTAACAATAATCAGTAAGGCTGCCTTAAACAGAGTGACTGTGGAAGATGCAAAAACCTCTGCCAAAGAGCCAGGTCAAAAACTAGTTATGGTTCGAACTTCTGTCCAAAATGGGTTCAACCTCCTCTCAATACACCATTGCTGATATGAGTGTTATTTCCATTGATAAATGTTCATCTCAGACTAAGCAAAAACTGTGACAGATACATGGCAACCTTAGAAATTAAACCTCAATGCCATGCAAAAGACTGCATAATCTCCATGCCTAAAACTTGA
Source organism: Limulus polyphemus (assembly GCF_000517525.1). Lineage (NCBI taxonomy): Eukaryota > Metazoa > Arthropoda > Merostomata > Xiphosura > Limulidae > Limulus > Limulus polyphemus. Next base: position 20,643 of record NW_013667546.1, read on the forward strand.
GCTTCTGGATAGCTGGGCGTATCAAGGCAGATCATGCTGAAGAAGAGGTGGATACTTCAGAAGGTACAGCAGAAGCAAAAACCAGGGTATAGCAGCCAATCTGGTGCTATCAACAGGACCCGACAATGGGTTGGAATGAACCATATTTTGTACCTTGTGTAACATAAGAAGACCTAGAGTTGTAATCCTGTCTTGTCCTGATGGAATGCAATCATTGCCAAAGCCCAAAAATGAGACAATAGTAGTTAGGTGATACAATGAGAGGCCAACCCACCATTTAAAATTGCATAATTAGAGCCAATTCAACAGAACCTTGTGATGCAGCATCTATTCTGTCAGGAGAATCAGATAGGACTGAGAATATCAACCTGCTACCATAGGCATCACCCATAGAACATGGCAAGCTAGTAGGATGATAAGATAGGAAAGGTCCCGAGAAAGGAGGTCCAAAATTAAAAAATAAGGAGCCCTGGACCAAGTGCCTCCTCAATGAGAAACACAAGACACCATCATAAAACTGTCAGAGAGAAGCTTGATGATTTTCCCTTTAATAATCTCAGATCATGATGCATTCATTGCCTGTTGAAGTGCAAGAAGGACTAAAACACTGTGTAGGAAAGTCTTTTAATCTGTGCATAGACCCTGGAATTCCTAACTGTTGGTATATGCACCTCATCCTTGAAGCAAGGCATTCGTGGAGAGATGGAACTCTGGACAAGGTAGCAGTAGAGGAACCCATATCACAGTAATGTCCCAACAGAACAACCCCTTGAGATCCAGAGTAAGAAAATTGGGGAACCAGTGAATTGATGTTTATGATCACTTGGTCACATAAAGACCATTAAAAGGATCTCTTGTGCTCTCGTCCCAAAGCCATAAGGGATTTGAGTGATACCCACAACCCTAAAAGGGAAAGAACCATCCATGCCATGGGAGAAGGAGAGGTGAGTAAGAATCTGGAGTCTTATTCCATAACATTAAGCCAGATGGGAGTCAACTGACCAACTGAGAGACAAGATTAAAAATAAAATGTACCCAGACAGATGACATATTGAATTGGAGCAAGAACATATGTCTCAGCCTTGAAAATGAAGCCTGCCTTGGTTGTTTCTGAAAGGATGTGATGTTCTGACAATTGATTAGATAGTTCCAGCAGTAACCGGTCGTCCATGGAATGGTGTGTGCATAGAGCGATGGAATGGAAGTGACGAGGAAAGTCGTACAAAATGGCAGAACCCACGTGAAGCCGATGCAAGTCAGAAGGTAAAAACACGGGACAGCAGTACATGACCCTTGAGCACATCAAACATCGATAGTAGTGGGACTCCACCACTATGGCAATGTGCAGACAGGAGCCAAATACAGCAAAAGTGTACATTTACAATCCCAGTAACAAATGTCAAATCAGATTGATGCATGAGTAACTTGTGAACCTTGGAGAATCTAGGCATGGATATAGAGGAGAAAGATCGATGACTGGACACCAATCTCCTGTCTGCACAGACCCAACAACTGACAGGAATAAAACCTCGGAAGAACTAGCACAAATCTCTCACTACCTCCAGACCAACCAAACTGTGATAGCCCTAGAACTAAATTCCAAATCCCAATGATCTGCAGGAGACAGAAACCCTACAGGTTGGGTGGATAACAGATGTGAATATATGAACTAAATGACTAATCCTGACTCAAAGACATGCAGTGCTCCTGGATTCATGGTTAAGATTACCACAGGTCCAGAAATTTTCAAAACCGAGCCTACACAGACCTTGAAGGTATACAATACTTATCAATGCTACTAATGATCTGACCAAGCAGTGGAACCCTTGAATATAGACAGAATCTATTATGAGTACTAAGGTACCAAGGGGCTGATGTTGGGGGTCAGGACCCATGAATAGGGGTGGAACTATGATTCCCTGTAGGAGGCAATAAAAATTCTAGACTCCCAATGACAACAGGGAAGAAGTTAGAAGCTTAAAATTGAACCAATGTGCATGTTAACAAGTAAATTAGCTCGTCATCAATGAAGTTGGCGATCCAGAGAGTCTTCCAACAAACTGAAGTGAAAGGAAAACAAAATGGTGGATTTTAAAGTTGGAAGTCCATACTTATCCTGTTACACCAGGGGACATAGATTTACTCAGTTAGCTACAAACTCCCTTAGAATCACAAAATTCCAGGAGCAGAAGTATTATTTAAGAGTCAGAAAATGCTTCCACCTGGCAGTGGTAGACTAAATCACAAAGTTCTGACAACATGTCAGATAGAGTATAACTGTTCCTTCACAAAACTGAGAAGCAAACCTTAAACCTTCAAGCATGAACCACAATATCTGTGGATAGAGAGAAAAACTAAACTTTCACTCCCAGGCCTTTCAACCATCAAGTAAGGAGCAGATTAAAAAGCAACCGGGAAAAAGCCCAAAACATCACATTCTCAAAGAACCAACAGAAAAAATAAATCAAAGGCAGCTCATACCAAAGTGGCCTCTTTTTTTTATTATTATTACTGATGATTGGAACAACATTTTGAGGTAAATTTGTTTTATTAGAGCAAAGCAACGTTGGAGCATCCACGTCTTCCACCCGAGGAAATCGAACCCCAGCACTACAAATCTGCAAACTCACCACTGTCCCACAAGGGGCCTGAAAAGCCAACAGACTACTCCACAAATTTGTACCATAGATTGGATTGCCAATCAGAATAAAAAAAATATTTAATTTTTTATTCATTTATCATAAATTACTATTACAAAAATCAACTAGATAATACTGATAACCTTCAAAATATTGCAATACTGGGAAACCTGTTAGTGACGCTTTGTCGAGAAAAAGTAATAACATTTTCTGAATGAGGTGCTTATATACAGTACCAGGATAGAGGGTGCACTGATGTAGGTGGAGAGTGTCACGAGACAATTATCGACAAGGGCAATTAAGTGGGTATAAAATACTGGAGCAAGCGAGAAAAAATCTGACCAATGTTTAGATGGGCAAAGAAATAAACCCTGGCAGTCGGGTAACAGCTATAAGTGAGAGCAGAGGTATTTATGTTTCGGAATCACAATACGTATCTTTAAAACTCTAAAAATGTGACTTATTGAAACATCAGAAAAATTATAATGTCTATCTTTAAAGCTCTAGTGGCTGAAAATGTGACATAAGAGAACATCAGAAAAATTATATGTCTACCTTTAAAGCTTCTGTGTTTGAAATTGTGACTTATATTACTTAAAATACTTAATTTACTTCACTTACTATATATTTTTACGTTCTTTTTACTTTTAGATCTTATAAAATTCATTTAATATTTTTTTACACAGTTTCTTATTTCATCTTGTTAAAAGATCATACTATTTCACAATCATGTCTGTTTTGTATTGAGTAAAAAGAAAAAAATGATCAAAAATAGAACAAATAAATAATATTGGTAAGTTGAACTATTTTTTTTAATTTTGTCTTGAACGTTCAAATTAATTTTTGTGCACAAGATGCAAAGTAACTTACTCTCACTTAACTCTCTCAACACGAGATTGGTAAAGTAGACCGACCACGTGACCTCTTTGTACTCGATTAAAGTCTTTATAGATCTAATACTTCTAATTCTCAACATAGTGTGTGTATATATATCTTCACAAAATTTGGCAGTGTTTCAATTCATATTATAAGTCTTTCACATACAAAAAGTCATATTTCTTAGTGAAGTATTTTTAATAAAATAAAGATTTGTCAATGAATATATTGAGTATTTGTTTTGAACAGTCTGTGTGCAAAGTAATTTTGATATGAAGAGTTCAATAATTTTGATGTTCTTCTGTTTCAACTAATGTAAGTGAATAGATGAATATTTTACAATAAAAGTATTTTGTATTTGTCTTGAAACCATTTCTGTGTGAATTTCTTTATTCAAAACATAAACCTCCTTAAATTGGAGGCTTGTGTGCTTAATCCACGACCTTATAACCTGGTATCAAACAAATATTATTTGTAACAAGTGTTCAGTTAAACCTAAACAACTACGTTCCACAAAAGCCACCCATTACACATGAAAGATCATGTAACTTGTAGGTTTTCATGTAACCTTTAGATCAAATCCTACAAATTGTTTGCAATCTATCAGTACGTGGAGGCTTACTGTGTCTTTTTGGTTTGCTCTCCCAACCATTGGTTTGGTCTTTTTGGTTTGCTCTCCCAAGGAGTTTGGAGAAATTGTTTTCCCCATCAATCTTCTCTAAGTTTATCAGCTTAAGTTTCAAATAAAGAATAACATGTAAAAATAGTTTTTATTGTGTATCTAAAAACAAATCTGGCATTGAGATAGTTGCTTATCTATACCTTTGTAGTGAAAGTGTTTAAATGAGACTTTTTAAGGCAAAGAGTCAAAATATGTACATATTTAAAATGTAAAACACATATCAATTGGCTCAAAACCATGTTTGTTACAAAAACCATCAGCTAGTATCATGAAAGCAAGGTAAACAATTTCAGGGAGACAGAGATTAAGTGAAAATGTAAGTTTCATTTACACTTTGAATTTATTATTATATTTAGGCATTAGTTAATCATAGAAAGATAGCTCTGAAGGTGCTTTATTTTTGTTTATGGTATTTTTTATTTTTAACAATTGACAAATAAAACTTCAGAAGCAGCCAATTACACTATTTAAAAACAAAACAGAATTAATTACTGTGAAATAGCACAAATAAAAACTTGTTTTATACTAGTAAAAAACAGCACATACATTCAAGTAAAAATGTATTGGGAATTTTCAAAACCAGACGTTTTTGTATTATTTTTATTAACCTTCAAAAATATCCAACCAGCTAAAAGGAATGCAAAAACAAAATATTTTCAATTGCTAAACTTATGTTATGTCCTGGCATTAATTCCTAGAGAAAGACTAATGCTTACCTGTATTTACTGACTGATTAGATGAAATACAAGCCTGGGTAACAGTGTGTGCAGGAGTTTTGTCAGAAAATCCTGCAGCAAGGGCAGCCTTGGGAAAAACAAATACCATTAACAAAAAATACAAATAATGTAACTTTCTCTGAAAAACAGCAGAAAATAACTAGTTTGTGAATTTATTGGAAAGCCTACAGGTGAACTGAAAAATTCTGGATCAAGTGTCTTCCTTCAACTTAAAATAGTTTAAAAAAAATGTCCAATAAAATATAAAGTAAGTATACACAATAACAAAGTAAGAAGTCATAGGCTTCCATAATATACATGTTAATATTTTCTTGAATCAAAAATGTATTTTCAATAATACTTACCTCCTCTCACACTACAGCTATTACTTGACTGCTAGGGTTTTCTTCCTTTGCCCATCTAACATTGGTCTGATTTGTACTCGCTTGCTCCAGTTTCTTATTCCCCAATTAACTGCCCTTGGCAATATCTATTTCGTGACACTGTCAACCTATGTCCATGTGATCTGGTATCCTGGTACTCATTCAAAAAAGATTATCACTTTTTCTAGACCGACCCAATCCACAATCTCTAACACCAGCTCTCGGTGGGAAGGAAGGATGGGAGAGTGTGAATGGAGGTAAATATTAATGGAAAAACATTTTTGATTTAAGAAAATGTTAACTTTCAAAACATACTTACCTCCCCTCACACTACAACTAGAATCCCACATTGATAACGTGTCTGCATAGAATGTGGGTGTGCCAATAGAAAACTAGTGCCCTAGTAGGGGAAACTGCATTACATTCAGAATATGTATGCTCTTCACCCAGAATCTAATTCATGCATTGCTGGTGGAATATGTCATCACTGTTGGCCAGGCCCCAACAAGATAACCAAGGTTCCACTGCAAGGGTTGGAATTATAGGGCCATAGTCCCTAAACTCCACATTGGTGGCTAGAGCATTTGGACCACAATATATATACTTGTGAGTGAATTCAAACCTGTAGCTACTGAGTGGTGCATTCCAAGCCACCAAAATCACGACAAGAAGATTAGCAGCATCAAACTAGACAAACCCTCACCTCAACCTGAAGAAGTCCAAAATGCAACACCCAAAACTCCGAATGACTGGATACTGTATGCCATACTCAACCTGAGGAAACATAATTCAATCAGTCTAGAATTATGAACACTCTTCCTTACTCCACAACCCCAGAATTATGAGTAGGATGTGGAACAAATTGTGCTCAACCAAATATCCAGGATTGGACCACTCTGCATTTGGAATTACGAGGAGGCAATGGACTGTCTTCCATGAACAATGTACTGGACTGATATTAATCAAAAAGAAGGGCCACACTCAACACAGCCAGATAGCCAAGCATTAAAATTCCCTAAATTTTTTAAAAGCAAACCGACCCTGATTTATTCAATCCAATGATCAGCTAGGACAAGCAGGATCCCCTTATACTTTACACATGATAGTCCATGAGTGGCAGCCCAGCATAGTATAGTATTACCACCCAGTCTGCCTCAAGGTGGTCTTAAGGAATACCACCTTTCTACAGAGCCTGTTGCAACCTAGATAAGGTATATTGTATTAATGGTTGCTCGTGTGGAATTTGTTTGATAAAAGCACACCTGCCTGGACAATATTCACCACAGAGTGGGTTCCTGTGAAAACAAGGTAAGGAGCCCTGGAAAGTAAAGAGACAATATTAGTAATTAAGATACTGACACCCCCTTATAATCTACTGGATGTTTTAGTTGAAAACCCTCAGAAGAAAATACTGCCACATCATGTAAATAATGTGAGATAAAAGTATTGGAGGAGGTCCACATACCAATCTGCACAATGTTCTCCAAAGGCCATTGAACTGAGCTGTGAAGGATACAGAAATATGACTAACCTGATGAGACATGATACGCAGAAACCTCTTCACCTCCAAAGAGAACCCAGAATAACCAATATGAATTAATTTCCATACCCACCTAGATAAAGCAACTGTGGATAAGGCTTAGGGCTCAAACAGATGTTGAGAAAAAGCATGTAATACCACTGTAATATCGTATTTACGTAAATGAAACAGTCATTTGGGAAAAAGGACCAGAAATGATTTGGTGAGGACAGAGAGCACTGGGGACTCAAATCATTTTTGTTTTTAAGTATCTAAAGGCAGTCAATAAGGCCACCTTACATAAGGCGACTGTGGAAGATGCAAAACCCTTGTCAAAGAGCCAGGTCATAAAATGAGTTATGATTGGCACTTCTGAAGGAAGTGGGTTAAACATCCTTACTTTACATCATTGTCAATATGTGCCATTTCTGTTGATAAATGTCCACTGTGGGATCTTCCAACACGGGTTTGTTTAATTTTACCAACCACGTGCCCTCTTGGAGCTCGCTTAACTCTCTCCACACGGGCTTGGTCAATTTGACCGACCACGTGACCTCTTTGTACTTGTTTAAAATCTTCATAGATTTAATACTTCTAACTTTCAATATATATAAATATATGTGTGTGTATATCTTCACAAAATTTGGTAGTCTATCAATTAACATTATAAGTCTTTCACATACAAAAAATCATATTTTTTAGTGAAGTATTTCTAATAAACTAAAATAAAGATTTGTCCAAGAATATATTGAGTATTTGTTTTGAATAATCTATGTGTAAAGTGATTTTCATATTAAGATTAAAAATAGTTTTCTTCATCTCAAAAATCCCAAATTTCACTTGTGTAATATCTAATACCTCCTAAATAATTTCAAATGTTTGTTTTCAGTAAAACTTTATATTTTATCCATTATTTTCTCTATCCTAACTCTATACAAGGTTGGTCAATTTGACCAAGTAGATTTAAACTCATAACATTACACATCTATTTATAATTAAATTTTCAAGGTTTATTGCCCTTTGAACCGTGTCTAACTACTATTCGTGCCATTATAAGTTGTAAATCACTTGGGGAATGTGCAGCTCACATTACGCTATTGAATTACATTACCCATGAGCTATTAGAAGCTGCTCACGTGTGTGCCTCGTGAAAAATATTTATTATTGTATATTTTACCTAAGCTAACATTAACTAACCTAAAGAGACATCTATTTTTACATTTTAGTTACTTTTATAATAATAAATAAGAATAAACATAAAAAACAAGAAATAAAGGACTTACTTGAGTTTTTTTTTTCTCTCGACTATCGATAACAGTTAACCCTACTTTTTAAACTAATGGTAGTAGTGCATTAAATAATTTTTATTTAATTAAATAATGCACCAAAGAACATAGATTAATAACATTCAAAAAGCAAACAATTTCCTCTAACAATCACAATTTTTCTGGCTTTCTAACTATGTGACAAGAGCCGTTACAAATGCATCCAAGCTAGCCATTGTGATTCCCATGAGAACCAAAATTGAATTAGTAGTGAAATTGACTATTTTGTGTTCAGAACAAAACGTTAAACAATACATCATTTTGATAGATCAAACCTTGACTTTTTATTGGCTTTGGATATATAATTAAACGTAAGAGAGAACTATTAATAAATCCTGAAAGAGAGGATGTGACATGAGGGGTCTGATTTTCTATTTGATAGCTCTGTTACGAAAGAAAATTGACGGCTATAAAAATTATGGTTTGTCTGATCAATGACGATTTTATAGTGAGTCATTTCTGATTAATTTAGTTGTTTCTTGGAGAGGGGGGGGGGGTAAAATAGAGATGAGAAGATACCTAAAGGAAATATGTCACGTGAGTCACAATACGGAAAATTCAGGATTTGTTTTTTAAATATTGGCTTATAAAATTAAGAACTTAAAACTTATATAATATAAAGATATGGGTTATTAGTTTAAATTTTATACTATACTAATTGGTATAACATAAACAAAAAGTAGTTTAATTACATTTTCAATGTAAGACACTAAAACCTTGTGTCATGTACAGTTAGGGATACCCGGGGTGAGAGGGTTAAAGTCTTTATACTTTTGATACTACTAACTTTTAATATAGTGTGTATATCTTCACAAAATTTGGCAGTCTTTCAGTAAAAATTATAAGTTCTTCACATACAAAAAAATCTGATTTTTAATGAAGTATTTTTAATAAACTAAAAAATATTTCTCCGTGAAAATATAGAGTATTTTTTTTACTAGTCTGCGTGCATAGTAATTTTTCATGTTAAAATTAAAAATACTTTTCTTCATCTCTAAAATCTCAAG
>NW_013667546.1:30235-40081 GCF_000517525.1 Limulus polyphemus
ACCCTTTTTTTCTTTCTAGAATGACTTCATATTGTAAAATGAAACTGCATTCATTTATCCTAAGTAGCTTTAAACTCATAACAGTATACAGCTATTTATATTTAAATTTTACTGTTTTATTGCCCTTTGAACCATGTCTAACTACTATTCACACTATTATAAGTTGAAAATCACCTGGGGAATGTGTAGCTCATGTTATGCTATCGAATTACATTAACCATGAGCTGATCGTGTGCATGCCTCATGAAACATTAGGAAATTATTATTATTTATTTTACCTAACCTACAGAGATCAACATTTAAAGATTTTTATTACTTTTATAATAATAAATAAAGAATAAACATGAAAAACAAGAAATAAAGTACTTTCTTGGGTCTTCTTTTTTTCTCTCAACTGTTAATGACACTTAACGTTACTTTTTTATACTAATGATAAGAATGCACTAAATAAGTTTTATTTAATTAAATAATACACTAAAGAACACAGAATAATAACCTGCAGAGAGCAGGTAATTTCCCCTAACTGCCAGAAAAATTCTGATTTTCTAACTATGTGACAAGAGCCATTAGAAATTCATCGAGGCTATTCATCTTTCCCATGGGAACCAGGCCTGTACGAACAGAGAAATTGACAATTCTCTGTTCAGAAAACAATGTAATATAATCCATTATTTGATAGGTGAAAACCTTGGCTTTCTATTGGTTATGCATAACATAAAATTAAAGGTAAAAGAGAACTATTAAGAAATCCTGAGAGAGAGAGAGAGAATGTGACAGATGGGTGAAGGGGATCTGATTTTTTATTTGATGGCTCTGTAACCAAACAAAACTGAAGGATATAAAAATTATGGTTTGTCTCAGCAATGATGATTTTATCATGAGTAATTTACAGTAAGTATCTTACTTATTGGAGGGGTGGTGAATAAAATAGAGAAGAGAGGATGCCTACAGGAAATATGTCATTTTTCACACCAAATATAACAAAAACAAAAAGACATTTAATACAATTTTGAATGTAAATCACTAAAATCTCGTAAGAGGATGCCCGTGCCGAAAGAGTTAACTGAATACAGACTGTTTAACCACAATATACCCTGTGTCCAGTCTTTTCCTTTTTTTTTTTTATTCAGTCGAGGTCAGAAAATTCAAATTTTGCTCCATATACATTTTCTTTGGAACCTACCTGATTATTTTAAGGTAAATTAGAGCACATGAGAATAACACATATGTATTATTATTAATATAGTAGTATTACACAAAACAATGGTTTCAAAAGACACCAACTATTAGCTTTCACTTTTATCAAAACCTTTCAAATAAATAACATAATTTACTTTAAATGACAACTTGCACCTGAATTTTTTTTAACTTTATTTCTTGTCATGTGTAATTAGAGTTTAAGAAATGGTGATATCTGTAAAATGAACATTTGACTTGTAATAATTTCTGTGAAAACAAAAATTATAAATCCATTTCTAAAACTGAGATTGAAATTTGAATATTCAAAACTTTTGTCTTACCTCCCTGGCTATGTTACTTGTCCGTACTTCTTGAATGACTGTTCCTACAATGATGTAATCCACTAATTCTGAATAAGAAATAATAATTATTCATATTTAAAAAATGCAGTTTTGTGTCTTAACTGTTTTAGATCACTACTGTGATCTTGTATTTTTATTTTCTCAACACTGTACATCATACATTTATTTGCAAATCTGATACAATATTCACACACACGTCACATTCGGCGAGATATGCCCCTTTCTAGAAATAAAACATCACATTTCCAATTTTAGTATAGCCATTTTACATACAATGAACACACTGAATCTCATACAAACACAACAAGAACAGCAGAAACTTTTATACCTGCTAATACCTAAGTTAGACATTTGAAAAAAAGTTGGTTATTAGGTTTATTTCTATGGGTCTAGTTGTGACTATTCAAACAGAAACTTACCTATATCTGACTTATTACTGTCTGACGATATATGTTGGAACATGCATTATGACACACACAGCTACTATACTTAAAAGTATAAGAGAAAAATATTATTGCTAAATAAAAAAGCTATGTAGGGCTGGCTACTGAACTTGAAAAAAAGGAACCAAACAAAACAGGAATAGAACTGGACATATCACATAGCAGATTAAGCTGTCTCGACTTTACATGGAAAATAAAATCCAACATTACAGATTTCTTTACTTTGTCCATCAAAAGCTTGATGTTTTAACAGAATCTCAGCTATGTAGGGCTGGCTACGGAACTTGAAAAAAAGAAAATAAACAAAACAGGAATAGAACTGGACATATCACATAGCAGATTAAGCTGTCTCGACTTTACATGGAAAATAAAATCCAACATTACAGATTTCTTTACTTTGTCCATCAAAAGCTCGATGTTTTAACAGAATCTCAGCTTTTGTCATCACACCTTTTCTTTAGTTAACTTTAGAATACTACTTTTATGATTAAAAATTCTAGTTCTATTTGTTTTGTCAGTGAGGAAGCCTGTAAGGTACGGATTTTATTTTCCATATAATGTCAAAACAACTTAGTTAGTTATGTGATCTTTAGCCGATCAAGTGATATGTCCACTTCCATTCCTATCATGATTGATTCCTTTTTTCAACTTTAATAGCCAGCCCTACATAGCTTTTTTTAGTTAGTAATAATTTTTTTTCCTTATACTTCTTTGTTTACTTTCTTATAAAATTGTGTATGTGGATTACTAGGTTATAGAGTATTCTAAAGCTTTATAAATTTTGCATAGAATAATAATAAAATAGGTAGTCAAAGACTGTGAAGACTGTTTTGCTCTATTATATGATGATAAAATTATAGTTACTGCTAGAACTAGGTAGGCACTAAATCTATTAAAGGATAAATGAAAATAAGAAATCTCGGTTTTGGCTATTTCCCAGTTTTAAAATTTGAAACACTCAGGATAGCTGAAAAGCAACATATACATCAAAAATATAGCGACTATGCTAGGTAGCTCTTCACATCCAGCTTCTGATAATATGTACGTGTATTGATTTTTTTTTTACTCCTTCACTTCATACATAATATAGGGGTTGGCTACCTAAAGACACTGACTGTACAGTATACAAAGCATTAAGTAATTTACATGTTACAGTCATCTAATGTTCATCTATTACTGGCTGGCAATTCCTGTTTCACCCTGTACTTAAGCTTTTTAACCCAATCACTACTGGCTACTAACACTCTGTGTAGCCAATGCAAATTGTGCTGTATTTTGTTCCCACAATAAAACTAGTGGATGAAATTGTTTGAAACTTCATAAGAACTTTCATAAATGCAAGTAGTTTAAGAAACATAAAACCTGTTACTTTTGATAATTTTAGTTTTTTTTTACATTATCATCTTTAATATCTTGAAAAATTACATTAGGAAATGGTATTTATAAGATATGATTATGATATTTATATGTGGTCCAGATTAGAACTTATTACTTTTTATGTTTTAGTACATTATTTTAAAATGTCTAAAAACTTCTTATCATCCATAAAATACAAATTTTGTTTATGTTTAAAATTTTAACAATCACATACTCTCCTTATGGTTTCAAGTAAGATAGAAGACTGAAAATAATATTTCTAAGTAAACCTAGACAATAAACAAGTATTTTTTTATTTTTAAATAGGATTTCACATTTATACATGTACATAAAAAACATTTTTATTTTGTTTCATAAATGTATTTTTATTTCAAGTTTATGTTTCATTGCAGTCATACTTTTGTTTATTGCACTGAAAAAACCATAAGATTAGCAGCAAAATTTGTATGTTTGCTGTAAACTCTCTCATCCCTGTTGGAGGTTACTCTCATTCAGCCCAGCTTGGGCATATCTGAACATCATTGTAGATATGATACTAATTAAAATTGCAAGTACAAACAGAGGGACTTCCAATTACAATTATTGGAAGCTCTCATGAAATCTATAATTGAAAATAGAGGAGGGCCTTCTTGTTTGACAAGTATCCATTCACCAGTTCTGGCAGATGCACAGGAATAGCTATTACCTAGGAAGCATTTTCCAGTATTTGCTGGAGACAAAAAAGGTGCAGATTGTGCCTCCACACAAGTTTAATTAAGTTGACTTGTAAGCAGTGCAAGGTTCATCTCTGTGTAAGGCATATTGAAGAGTACCATACTTTGAAGACTTTTCAAAGATGTTAACTTGTCTTTCTACCAAATCTAGTCAATATGTTATGATTAGAAAGAAAAAATAGAACTCATTCTGATTCCTTTTATTTCCTACTGCTTTCACTTTCTTCAAATCTAAAATTTCCTTAATAGAGGTTTGGTGTTTACAACACTCAGTTTTATTTTTTTTTGTTTTTTACACCATCACTCAGCATTTGTATTTAGGTATTTCCACTTGTTTTAAATGCAATTCTATTTGTTAGTTAGTGTTCTAAAACTCATTGCACTTATCAGTTATAAAAAAGTGAAAATATTTCAACAAAGCCTTTTGCAAGAGCACACAAATTAAATTCTTGTCTATATTGAATTGTATTACTGTGCTCAGTTACATTATTTTTATCATACTTTGTGTTTTAGTTTCTGCTCAAGAATTAGGTATAACATTTTCAATATTTCACTGAATAATGTACAACTTCAGATAATTATTTGGTAATAGTGTTTAGCTTATTTTTGCATTTGTATAAACATGTATAAAGTCTTCAGTGTACATATTCATGAGTAGTGAACAAATGTACAGTTTGTATGTTCTTGATATATAAACTGATGTGATTATAATATCTCAATGTAGCTTTTACTACGTATTTATCTTTAAATCTAAGCATGATTTGCATACAACTGTACATATACTTCTCAGTGCATAACTTAGAACAGTTTGATATTGTTTATCCATACATTGATGATCCTTTTGTATGTATGTTATCTTAATTTGTAACTTTATATTTTTTATGTAATTTAACTTTATTTTTTAAACTCTTTGCAAAATATCAAAATAAACTTTTTATATATCAGTTTGTCTGTTTTAATTATAAAACAACAACAACAACAGAAATGTGGGTCTTACTAGGTAATGATAGTAACATGGAAAAATATAAAATTCTTACGATAAGCCTAAAACTATGAAAATGGTATCAGTAGTACGTACAAATCACACAAGTATTCTAAATACTAAATCATATTTTTTATTATGAACTCAATATAAAATTATGCTAAATTATTGCACTTAAAATTGCTAATTTAAATGCAAAAGAATATAAAAATCACAAACTCCTTCAGTTCAAAGTGCTAAGCCTAATCCACGCAAAAAACATGCACTTGCCACTTGATAGATCTTAACCCTAACATTCATGGATCAACTTCTTTCCTAAAAATATATCTATTTTGAGTTAATTTTTCAGTATAATAACTAATATAAATAGATATACCATACTGCATGATTTAAGCTAATATTAAATAATAATAAAAGTCACATACATCCCATGCAATTTTTTCCAGAAGCAAATTTTCTAAGGCTTATAAAAAGATCTACTGACCACTACCAAGTACAACCTCTACATAAAATGGCAGTTACTATAATAAGCACCACAAATGTTCATTTTGTTACTTGTAATCCTAAAGCACTTTGTACAATAACAACAATTTAACACACTTGACTATATATATATGTGTGTGTGTGTATTTCTAACAAAATGGCATGTTACAGCATATAGCAAGTGATGAAACTTTCTTCACAAAAACCTGAGTCACAGTTTTTAATTCCTTTTGGATCTGCTGTGACTAAGTGAATTTAAAGTATTTAGCATCCTTTGACAAGTCTTTGCCATTTTTTGCAATGAGAACAATCATACTGTTTAATACATATGTTTATAATAAAAATGTAGTCATTATGAAACTGAATGATGGTCTGACAAAACACTTCATTCAAACAGTTTTTGTTTTACATTACACTACAAAAACACATCACTGCACACTTCTTGCAAGCTGATTCTAATAGCACGATCACTTTCACAGTCAAGGAACACAGGCAAAAAAAAAAACTTCATTTATTGTTACAATAGTCTAAAAATGTTTAAATAATGTATAAAACTTATAAGTTTTTATGTTTGTTAAAGTACTGTACAACTCTTGTAATGTACTTCTCTAAAGACTACTATATGTATTACATGTATGTGACTCTTTTCATAGTTTAAATGAGGTACTTCACCACAGTGTTGTATTTATGTTCTTACCTTTTTTTATCCCTGCTTTCCTAACCACCGACCTACATTAAAAAAATTAAAAACTTGATCAAAGTCCTTGAGACAATGAAGTATTAAAAATTGGAGTTGCATAAGAATAAAAAACTTTATTAGTGTTCCACAACGAATAAAAACATTACCTTTACAGCAGTAGCCTGTTTTTTTCTAAACAAATACACAATTTTCTTAAAGAACTTGATAAAAACTTTAAAAATATAAAACTGAATCAAATATATTTCTGCTGCTTAATTATAACATTAAATCTAAGGAATGTACTGGTATCTACCAGACAAAATATTCCTAGACAAGAAGTGGCTTTCTGTTGCAGAATTTGAAGAGGTGGTCAAGGTGATATGGTAATTGGAAACAATATTTTTGAGACCCAAGTAGAGCTTAGTTAGAAAGCCTGATACATTATGGAGAAATTTTGTGGTATGATATATTGATTTATAATTGTTTTAAACTTTAAAATGCATCAATAAATGTTTTTACATCCTTCGCATGGGAAATTCAATAAGGCTTAGCACTACGACATATGAATACAAAAGAACTTCGTAACATTGTAAACAATAGAAGTTTTGTTTTCTCTATATTTCTTTAATTACTCATAAATGTTTTAAGTAAAATAACTGAAACTTAAGAACTTATTTGTAAATAGTAATAATATATATACATATGTAAAGTATGGTAAAAGAAATGTGATTCTATTTTACAAAATACTGGTGCAATAGTGCTAAGAAAAACATTTGTACTTTGTAAAGGCCAGTTTTATGGTATTTGATACAGTAATGTGAGCTGCACATGTGCTGCATGATACACATGTGGCAGTATTTTTAGTCAAAGGCAGTTAAAAGGTCAATAAAACAAAAATTAATAAATATAATTAGGTGTATACTGTTACAAGATTTACACAACTTAGAATAAACATTTGAGGATTCCTCTTACAAGCTGTAGTCATTCTAGAACAAAAAAGGGTAATTTAGATCTTTTTTATGAGATCAGTCAAATTGACAAACCCCCATATAGAATTAAAAGTAGAGAAAAAACAGATAAAATATAAATTTGTTCTAAAAACAAACATTTGATAGTTATTTAGGTCGCAATAGAGATTACACAAATGAAATTTGACAATTTTCAGATGAAAAAAGTGTTTTTAATATTAAAATCAAAATTATTTTGCATGTTGGATAGTCAACACTCTAAAACAAAAAACTGATGAGCAAATCTTAAAGTACAAAATTTTAATAATTAACACGTTCACAACATTGTGCACCACCGGTGGTACATATGCATGTTTTCTGTTGGACGTCGTGTGCCACCCATGATACACAGCACCCATAGGATATAACTACCTCATCTCCAAAGTCCTATATGAAGCACTTATTGTATACGGACGGCTATATTAAATCCACGCCTTCCATCATGTACCACTGGTGGTGCACGAATGCCATGTTGAAAGGACAATTGAAATAAAACAAATTTACATGATTAAATCACTTTTTATTTTAAAATTACATCTAGAGAACAGCATTAAATTTTTTATTGTGAGTAAATGAAGCAAAAGAAAAAACTGAGACTTCTTTCATAAATAAAAAACTGTTGTGGAAACTGTAATATAATAAGCATGGAAATGAAATGGAAAGAAAATTTTCATAGTGACCAAGTGGAGCAAAAAACTAATTAGAAATTTTTTTTTTTTAATGTCTCTCATGAAAATTGGAAACAAAAAAAAGAAAAAAGATAGACAATGAATATTTTAATTCATTCTAATTTTCATTTATGTTTGTCATTGAAACACCCCAAGCACATTGTAGGCTTCCCATCACAATCCTTGAACTCTTATCATCCACAGTATGGATTATTTTATGTGATGTCTCTTTTTATGATCATAAAATTGTGAAATATTCATAATTCTTCTAAAAAATGGCAAAATTACTCTAAGAAAAATATATTACATATCCAATATAGAACTCCCCCCACCCATGCTAACATCAAAAATTTTTTAAACAATAAACCTTTAACCCTTTTCTATCTAATAGAATCATTTTGGCCATGTCGTTATGTACATTCTTAAAAATTAATGACTGAGAAATGAAAGTATACCTTTAAAACAACACAAAGTATGATAACAATTGAACATTTCCAAACCTCCATCACATTTTTTGGTAAATTTACCATTTATAATAAAATAAAAACCACTGCATAATATACTATACACTGTGCCATTGCTTTTAGAAATGATGCACAGTTGATTAACCCTACCGACACAGGGCACACATCAAAGGTCATGACGTCGAGCTTGTTGACTCGCATTCAAAATTTTATTGAATCACTATTTCATAAATTAATCTCAATAAGTTTAGTATCAAACTGTACATTATAATTCAAATTTTAATATTAAACATTAATTAACTTCTTAATTTAAAAGTAAATATATAAATATCAATTTTTATGTGTCACGTGGTATGTTGAATGCAGCATTGGTTCAAATTACATGTTTGTGATGTCCAAATACAAAGTCTACAGTTTCTTATGTATTAGTTACTCAAATTACTGATATTGACAAGCTAGAATATGAATTAAGATCATCCTATCTTTTCTAATTTCCGAGATATTAATATATTTATTAAATCAACCAAGGTGGCTCCGCCCACCTCTTCAGTTATTTGAAAATACTTGCTTACATACACCTACTTCACCCAACGATGTGTGTATAACCAGTCAAAAGCTCAGAATTGTCCCCCTACTGGGTTTCTCAGCCTCCGCAAAGTATTTTCATACCAAACTCTTTCTTTTCATGTTAAATTCCAAGCAGTAAGGTAAGATATTAGTGAGCTCAAAAGTTCATTTTTTTAGACTTATATACAGCTTAGTTACCAAGCTTGATAAATAGTGGAATTCTGTAGTATTACTATAATAATTTATGATTTTTGGTTATTTCAAAATGTTTTAATAAAACCTAAAAAAATTTAGTTAGTTTCACATTCTCAACGTGTGAAAGTTGATAAAGCTTGGCAAACTAAGGCAAGCAGCAAACGAGTATAAAGTTCATAACTAGAAGGGATAACTGTTTGCTGTACTTCTTTATTTACTGCTCTTTGTTTTAAGAAAAATAAGTTTAAGAACTTATTTGTAAGTAGTGATAATGTATTATAACAGAAATGTGACTGTATTTAAAAATTCTTAGTGTTAGCCAGGCACAGCTGAAAAGGTCAATATGATAAATATATATATATTTATATAATGTCATAAGATTTAAACTATTTAGACTAAACTTGTGTTTTCATGTTATAATCTGTAGTCATTCTAGAATAAAAAATGCATGATTTATATTTATTTCCTGATTTTTTTATGGTGGTTACGAGGTTGGTCAAATTGATCAAACCCATACAGAGATACAATAGTAAAAATAACAGATAAAATGCAAAATCTTTTCTAAAAAAAACATTTGAGAATTTTTTGCATGTAAAATCTGAAAATTTTGTGATGCATAAAAATTGTAATTTTCCCAAGTGAAAGATGTATTTCCAACAGGTATTTCCCTCTTCTCACAAGATTACAGGGTTCGTACACCTTAAGTGAGATGAAATTCCAGGACATA
>NW_013667546.1:41005-52521 GCF_000517525.1 Limulus polyphemus
CTGGAAAAAAAATCGCGTTTTTCCAGGATTTCCATGACATTCCAGGACACGTACGAACCCTGGATTAGCTTTTCTCATTTTGTGCTGTCCTCTGTATGCAAACCTTTTCAGAAATGCATGCCACAAGCCTTCATCATTCCCTTGTTGGAATCCAAAGTTTCAACACGTCTCTCATGCAAATCATCATGCGTCACCTCTCTACCAACAAAAGAGCACTACCATCACATGACGCAATCGACCCCCCTCTACGTGCCACTAATGAACTATCATTTCTAAATTTGGCAGAAGATGCAAGCACCAGAGGATTGTGGAGAGGATGTGTGGGAAGTGTGAGTGGAGGGAAATACCTATCGGAAATACATTTTCATTTAGGAAAATTATAACTTTCGATAAGGTGCTCTCGCTCCACTGACAAAATTAGCTTGAATCCCACACTGAAATGGAGGATGGACTGGTATGAGGAAAGTACAGGCGTAAGCCCTGTAAGTATCCAGAGGACACCCCTAAAATGAGAGGAACAGATTAGATGATCTGAAGATGGGCACTGCACCACATCTGAGCCAGGTATCTCTTCACCAGTAATATCGATATGATCAGGAGGACCAGACATGGAGGAACATGAAGGGAGCACATCTGCATAGGAGAGTATAGTTTAGCTATGTGGTCTTAGACAGAAATTAAAATCACTCAATCCCATGATGGAAAGTGGACAAGTGAGGATATGTCCCATGGTGTAGAATGGCTAGGGGGAACAAACTGTAGTCAGTAAGTCATCCGCATCAAAAAACCTCACTCGCTTGGTATAGACATCCTCACGAGGGTAGGATGAGGATCATACCATCTTCATCTCAAGTCCCAGAGTCAAGAAGAAACCTAACTTTCGACTTCAGGAACTCACAGGGTAGCCTAATGCCTGGGATCCAGAAATGTGTCATCTGGAATCCAAGGGAAGTACATCGCATCCACTCAACCCTCGCAACCGTGAAACTAGCCCAAAACAACCCCGTCATCAAATGAGGGAAAATCCAGGACAGGACCTTCTGTGACCCAAAACACAGATGACAAGTCGAGAGGGGAAGATGGATAACCCAAAACCTATGTAAGAACTTATATGTAAAGTGAAGACATGAAGGACCACGTTAATGTCCCAGTCCGGGAGTGACGGAAGCCTCAGTGGCTGACAAAGACAGAAGGAATGGATCAACATGGAAAAGACAGGGGAAGCAAAGACCTTGTGGAAATGGGAAAAATGTAAGGTATGGGATAACGCCACCTGAAACATAAAAATAGAGAAGCTCGAAGAACCCCTCTCAAAGATATATGTGAGAAACTCGGCTATACAGGCAATAGCTGGAAACCCCGAAGGCAAGGCAAACTCTGGGAGGGGAACAAGCTATCAAAATCGTCATCAGCCTGCCCCAACTTGAAAGCTTCAGAAGGAAGAGGGGCAGAAGTAGGCAAGAGAGGTTGGCTCATGTACCGCTCAATCTCCTGGCAAATGAGCAACAATATATCCCAAGATAGAACTCCTGCTCCAGTGGCTGAAAATACGGCATCAGATGCTGGCAAAGTACCCAAAGTTGTGAAGTTGTGACTGTAACTTCAGAATTCATAAGCGGGCAGAGTGGCAAACACAAGGAAGTAATGCTATAATTAAAATATTAACTCCACAACTGTAGAGTGTAGTAAATAAAGTTAAGAAAAATATAAAAACTGCAAAATGAAAGATTAAACCACTTCAAAGTAACTGAACAATGTAAGAAAGAACGTCTGAACTCGACAGCTGCCAAAGAGAAGTGATAGTTTGGTAGTGGCACATAGAGGGAGTCACATGCTTCACGTAACAGTAGTGCTCTCCTTTGGTGGAGAGGTGATGCATGATGATTTGCATGAGAGACATGTTGGAACTTTGGATTCCACCAAAGGGATGATGAAGACTTGTGGCATGCGTTTCTGAAAACGTTCGTACACAGAGAGCAGCGCAAAACAAAAAAAGCTAATCTCGTAAGCGGAGGGGGAGTACCTTATCAGAAGTATTTTTAATCTTAAAATCAAATTTACTTTGTACGATGGATAATCAACATTCAAAAAGATGTTTGGAAGTTGTTATAAAATTTTTTTCCTGTAAAGATGTATATGTTCTGATTCATTTAGCTAAAGATAACCATTATATCACAAAAATAACACTAATACTTAGAGCAAAAAAAATTACTTAATAAATTTTATGGAAACAAGCACTTTATCAAAACAATTACAACAACATGTGAAAGATGTCTAATTCAAATGTACCTTCAGTGTACCTTGTCATGTTTAACAAAAATAGTATCTCAAGATAAATATTGTTGTATAAGATCTATTGATTTCCATTATTTGAGTGAGAACCATCTAAATTATAAGTAATACTAACTTATATAGTAATAAAAGATTTAAAAGGAAAACATACAAAAGAGCATGTCTCATCAGGTCATTTGCCATAAGATCCTTGTAGTTAGTCTGAGACATTAAGAAAGGGGTTCGAGCACCTTCTACTAATACCACATTCTTTATTCCTGGCTTTTCTAAGGATTTTTTTCCACCTAAAATATATATATTAGTTAGAGCTACACATAACTATGAAGAATGAAATACATACTTCTAACTACTACAAAACTCTTCTGAAAACACCACAGAAATGTGTTATCACAACTGCCAACCAAAATGACACAAGTTACACTTGTATTATTCTTGGTACATGTTCTTAGGAATCACAGTTTTAGTGTACTAGATTGATTTTCTTGCCATAAAGCTTAAACTATTTTTTTATGTTACCATTTGGTGTAAAAATATCTAAAGTGTTATAAAAGCTATAGCAACATTTAAAACTTTTTTTTTTGTACAAACAATTATGTAAACTGTTAAATAAAGTCAAAATCTTGAATAACAAATAGTAATGAGAATAGGGTGAAGCAAACTTTAATTCCAAACTCTCTTTCTTATTCCAATCACCTACTCTTCAGAATTTTTTGTATCAAAAATTGAGATACCAAATAAGATGCATTAAATGTATAAAATATAAAATAATAAATAAGGAACTTGAAACCTCTCTCATCTTCATACAATTTAAATTTTCTTTTATTAAATTCAGTAGTTCTTAAAAATCACCATTCCAAAATGTTTGCTTTATCATTACCTGATTTTAATAGCGTCAAGGCAAAGTACATAATATTTTAGTGGGGTAAAAGTACAAATCAAACAAACAAAGATACTCCATTGGTCAAATAAAATATTACTATGTTAGTCTTTTAATCAAATTCTTCTGGAATTTATACATAATTAGACTTACAGATGAATAAATATTGATGATTTATTCAAGAATTTTAAACAATTGTAGCAACTTAATATATATAGATCAATTTAATTTGAAATGAACAGAACAACTTGAAATCTTCCTTCATCCAATAACCAAGAAATGTTCTTATCTTAAAAAATTCAAAACAACAATTCTGAGCCTACCTCCCCACCTAATAAGTAACTTAAGCCTATGTTATAGACTAGAGACAAGTTGTACTTGTTGACAAGTGTACAACTTGATATACCCAAATCTCTAAAATAACAGCCAATTTTATTCACTACTTACTTTGTTTCGACTGACAATGAATTTGTGAAACTGAATTTACTAAAGACTATCTTGACTTGCTAATTATGACCCTGTTTTTTCTTTACTGATGCCAGCTTACTTAACTTACATGGATTCAAAAACTTTGTACAGCATATTTTATATTTTTTTAAAACAACAATTTCTTATGGTCTATTTCAAAACATATAATTACAAAAGAATAATAAATATTTATTCTAAACAACAGTACAAAATCTTTATAAGCTTCTAACAAGAAATAATTCCCATCATTAACATAACAAATGAAAACAAACTAATTATAGTATTTAAAAGTATTCAAATTCCATACCACTATAAGCTAACATGCCATTTTGAACATAGGGTTGAGTAAGTTATATTAAAATAATTTTCCATGTGCAAGTAAGAAAATGATGTAGTTACAGTAAAATGCCATGTATCAGAGCACTTCTGATGCAAGATATTCATACACTCAGATCATAAAGATATGATCAGACACAAGATTTAGTATTTCCAAGATGAGGATATCCCTTGTAATTTAATGGCATTGAAAAACTATATAATATGGATCAACTTGGGACACCAGGACGATTCAGAAAGAAACATGTAACAAGTTGTACCCCAGCCATGATAAGCAAAATGGGGCATTTTGTAACAAGTAAAAATCTACAAACATATAGATGAGTGAAAAAAGGTACCCATATGCCCCAGGCAACAGTACACAAGTTGCTCACACAACATACCAGTCCAGTCATCACATACCTAAAGTAGTTGAAGAATGAAAGAGGTGTTCATACCATTCCATACAAAGGCATGATGTACTGGTTAAGTCACTAGACACATCATTTGTGGATTTCTCTTGAAACAGGGGGTTTGGAATTATCATTCTCACACAAGAGGACGGGTTTGCTTTGAATACAATACCTGTCTCAGGAATCTTTTTGCAATAAAAACTACACTGCAGAGCTATTGTTAAAGATGCATGTACTGTCAGATAAGAGTATGACTGAATGTGGTGACAGAATGAAAATATGTGGCAAGGCTCCAAAATCATTTGAATATAACATAACTCAACCTCTATATATCACATTGTCAGAAATGTACCTTGGGTTATATTTCTATGACGAGTTGATGTTAAATTAGAAAATGCTAGTGGTTTGAAGAAATTTCAACTTCTTGTTTTTGGTCTTATGCTCTATAACCTGAAACAAATTATAAACTGCAAAACACATTCAAATTGCTGAAATATTACAGTTCTTACCAGGTGGAGTTTTGTTGGTAGGTAGTTGCTGACTTGTACTGATACATCTTACTACATCTATAATAAAGAATGTTCAAAGTTCAGTTGAAGTTACTAATACACATACAACATGTATTACCATATTATAAAGCTTTGTTCCTTTTACTTTACAATGTTTATTCATAAATTACAATGATTTATGCATAAACTCTTACTCAACTCTGCAATTTCTGTAAATTAGAAACTAGTTGATGTGGCTGATCTTAGCTTTATTCAAATTTCACAAACAAAATTAACTAGTATGGTAATTTGTAATACGTATTTTACACATATAGTAGTTTATCAAGATACATTTTTAATATCACCCTTAAAAGAAACAAAAGACAAGCTGTACTATTTACATACATCAATCAACTAGAAACATTTGACATAAAGGACACATGTATGTTGAAACTGACTTCTATATATGTCAGTTTTTCACACCATTTTTGGCTACAATAAACAAAAAAGATACTGATAATTTTGGGTATTATATACTTATTAAATGGCTAATGATCAGATATACATGAAACAATTTTGACAATTTTGATTGTGCCTTTTTTTCAAGAGCCCTTAATTCTTATTAAAAAATTTTAAACATACTTCTGATGTATATATAGCTTTTACATTATTTACTTTCAAAACAATTAAAGTTAAATTAACATGACTGTTTTATTTTTAGAACTGAAGCATCTTTCATGCCATTTTTCTTTTGACCTCTTCTTGAGTTATTTAAACATTCTTGGCTTTCATTGTATAAAAAGCTGAGGCACCTGTTCTTTGTCTGGATTATGAACTTAAAAAAGTTTGGGGTGGAGGTTATGATAAATAACACAAAAATCCTAATTTTCACACAATTTATTTATAATATATTATTACAGTTTTCATTATTACCCTACCAAAAGTTTTGTATAAGCTTTAAAAACTCAATATGTATATACTTAAAACATGGCATAAAATGTGGGATGGTCATGATGACTTTGTACAAAGAGGAAGCTGCCAAAGTATGGCAGTAGGGGTGCTTCCTGTTACCTGCTTTCAACACCCAGCTTTTAATATCCTTCCACACTGTTTCATGTTATTAATTAAATGATTGTCATTGGCCGCAGAAGTGTCTTACAGAATAAAGTTGTAAGGTCATAGGTTAAAGTAGGAAGTCAGTATAACTTAAGAAATGGCTCTTTATATCAGCATTATGGTGGCTGTTGTATTACAAACTTCATCCTGCATAGTGAGTGCTAGCACACTCTTCAAGATATATGACATCTGTATGCCATCCCCACACTGTGTGTATGCAGCGTTGTAGAAAATTTTAAGTTTTTTTTGTTTGGTGTAAGAACATGGGGCCATCTATGAATGTAGTTAACATCAACTTATATCAATGATGATAAATGTTCAATAATATCAATAATGGGGGATGAAGGAGATTGTGAGCCCCCCATCACTGTGGCCCTTGTTCTGAACTATAATCCCACATTTTGTTTGAGATTGGCCCAGAGAACTATCTTTACACACAAGTGAACCTTGGAATTTGAACAACTACAGATTACATATCTTTATACAAAGTTCAACAATCATTTCTTTGACAAAAGTTTTAACGCCTACAAAATGAATTACACCCTTCTTATTTCTTACTAAGAATGGAATAAAAACCATTCAGAAACACAACTGAAGATAAAATTTGTACTTTTGATCAAAGGATTTACTCAAATATATTACAATGTCATAGAAAATTAAACTTGGTAATAAGGGAATTTAATACATGTTTCTAGATTTCTATATTCAATCCCAATTCCTGACTTCTTTGACACAATGTGCTTAACTAACATGTGAGTGCACTTACAAATGTATGCATCAAAATTTATATATAACTAACTTTTTTGTCAATAACTTTGCAAAGTCAAGCAATTACAGCATTATAAAAGATGAAAAAAAATATTGAGTTCTTATAGTGTGCAAATATCATAAAAGATTGGGTAAAAATTATCTAAAACTCAGATAAATGTATACAATAAATGTTGTCTTTGAAGTTATGACTCAATAACAGTTAATGATTATTCTACTTAATATAAATAATTTATTTAGCTAGAAAATGAAAACTTTTGAGTAGTTTGATACCATTTAACCTGAGCATATTTAGGAGGTACAAGTTGCAGTGAGTTAGAAGATTAATGTGGTGGTTGTTCATCAGTGCCAAAAATATAATTATCAGTAATGTACAAACATTGATTCAGTGCATTATAATCATTGTAATTTTGTTTTTCTTTTGCAATAGTTATAGGCATTATGTACTCCATGCTAATTTGTTGTATAGAATTAGCTTCATTAATTTACTAAGTGAAATATTTTTAATGATGATCTATAAAGTTAGTGAACCTTGGATAAGTTAAAAAGCATACATAATATTAATGGAAATGCATCATACTGAGCTTCAACAAAATGCTCATACAAAACCATAATTAAAGAAGTAATACATTTAACTCATAAGTTACATTTCACTTTGGAAATGACTTAAAATTTATAATGAGCTACCTAGACATCAAAGATAACACATTTTTAATACATAAATGCTTAAAAAACAAAGAATAACAGTGTAAGAAATATACTTCACATAGCATTTTCAGATAATTCCAGTGACAAAACATTATCATATGCATACATATTAATTATATAGGAAGTGTACTAAGAAGTTAAATGTTCTTGAAAAATTCAAAGATATTAAAATTTCACCATTTTCTTCAAGAATTCATTGTTGGGTATGCCCCTTAGAAATTTCAAAACCCTTTATTTTTCCCATTTCTGCAAGTTCAACAGTCATTTCAATTTTATCCCTTACTATTCCTTTAGCACAGGAGTGGGAATAATAAAACCTGGTTTCCATAAAAACTTTATGGATTTGGGGGCTGATCTTCATGAAACTTATTTGGGCTTTGGTTATGTCTCAGACCTCCAAAACACCTAAAAGTACAAGTTAGGTAACATACTGAAATAAGTTACACTAATACAAAGATGCTGCCCAGTAGGGGTGAATTTCCAGAAAATGTTATATGTCACCCCCCTTTAAAGCCAATCAAACAAGTTCTGCATGTGGTACAAGAGCCTTATTTAGTGAAGCCCTAAGAATTAGTACAAATGTATAAGCAATAGTAATAAGACACAATACTTCATAATGTTTGGAGAAGCTATACAGATATTCATTAGAGATAGTTTGATTAAACTTGCATAATTGTGAGGAAACTTGGGGAAGTCAAAATAAACAAACTGATAGGATAGCAATGATTAGACTGAAAAAAGAACTTTTAATGCATAAGTTAAATTGTAGTTATCAAATTTAAAGATGTAGTAGATTCAAGTATAAGTACAGTGGTTATTGCTCAAATGTTAAGAGTATTACAAACAAAATGGACGAGGTTAGATCTCTAGCTCTCCTCAAGAAGAGAAGGCAGCAGCATCACAAAAGAAGAGTATCTCAAAGGCCATTGAGGAAGCCTTAAGTAAGCCCGGCCAAAGGGACAAGATCCAGAGACATGAAAGTCTCCAAATGAGACAAAACCTCTCAACATAGAAAGTATAGGAAAGGCAAGAGTTGAGGTGACTAGATGCTCCATGTCCCTCAGACAAATGGGGAAGGCTGAACCTCACTGAGTTAAGAATTGAAAATGTCTCCATAATGGGCTAAGCATTGAGTCAGAGAGAGAAATGACTTGGAATACTTGACCAGCCAACATAGACAACCTACCTCTTGGAAGAAGAGACAAGGAGAAGTCAGTCATCCATGTAATGATAGAAACAAAGTCCAAGATAATAGATGTGGCAAGCAAATGCACTCATGACTCTGTTGAAGACTGAAGGAGCCGAAGAGGTACCAAAGAGGAGAGCTCAAAACTAGTACACCTGATCCAGGTGACAAAATGAAGGAAACATTATGATGAAGTAATTGAGATACGGAAAAGGCATCTCAGTCATTGACCTCGGTGATCGATAGTCTTGGGAAAAGAACCAACAGAAAGTAAGAAACCCCTCTATTTTAAACCGAAGAACCACCAGATAGGGGTTGAGAGAGAAAAGATCAATGACAGGATGCCTTTCCCTGGTTTTTTTAAGGACAACAAAAAGGTGAGAATGAAACCCTGGAAAGGAGCAAACAGCCGTTTTGATAGCTCTCATGTCCAAAGGATCTGCTACCATGGCTTTGAGACACAGATGATGCTGAGGATTGGAAAGAGGAGGAAAAGATCAGGAAGAAAAGACAAGAAGTGATGAGAAATGCTGTATGTAAGAACCTGAATGACTCCCCAACTAGTTACAAATAAAATCTCCATATACCTTTAAACATGCCAACCTCTCAAGTTTTCCCAGCCTCTCTTATGGATTCCTTGATTATTTGGAATGAGAGGTCAAAACCTTGACTGTTGATTGGTTTTCTGCACATGATGAGTATCATATTTACACATACACACACACACACACACACACATATATATATATATACACACACGTGTGTGTGTGTGTGTCATGCAAAGTGATGACAATAATTGGTTAGTGCATAGGCCAAAGGGCCAATATTATAAATAGGTCATTCATTTATTGAGCAATTGCCGAGACCCCTCTAGCAACTAATTTTTAGTGGGGATGTTTGGAAACTGCTGCCTTTATTATAACCTAGTATGTGCTTTAATAAAACAAAACATAATAGAAAGGTCAGTTTACTGTTTTTATTATACTTCTATTCATTCAAAGCACTTTACAAGGCAAGTAAAATCTGTACAGTAACAATTTTATTCCACTTTCCCTGGATTCCAAAATGCTTTGGGCTCTACTAATTGTTGTATATAAATTATAAAAATTATTATTGTTTCATAATAAAATATATGAGCTGTATATTTTTTAACTTGATAACACACATATAATATGGCTAACATATAATCAACAAATACAGGGAATACTTATGGGTGTTAACTTCAGCTGTCAAGTTACAAATTTATATGCACTGGAAGTTGAATTTTCATTCACAAAAAAAAATCTTAGTGAAAAAGACTAACAAAGCTTTACATATTAATCATGTTTGTAGATATACTGACAATGTTTTCTTGATACTGAGAAACATATGTATTCACTAGAACTCACACTGTATAAACATCTTCCACAACAAAGTACACAACTTGTATTTAGGATATTAATAACATTGAATACTCAAAATTTTCAGAATAGAGACACTTGATTTTGTAGTTATAAATTTTCCATTCCAAATACAGCTATTCCAAACAAGTTATGCTACTCTGTTTACCACAACTTGTAAGATATAATAGCATTTGTTCAAAATTACAATACTTCACGGACAGAGTTCATACTCTCACATATGAGGTTTTTCCTATCATATTTCAAACACTAAATATATTCAGTTCTGCTGTAAATTCATCAATTTTCTTCCTGGTAATTACAGGATTAATAATTTTACAGAATATTACAACCTTTTCAAACTATCATGTCTACATCTTAATTTCTTAACTAATTTTTTAAAATAATAATGAACATCTTTAGTACATCATTCACCATTAGCTTTACCTCTGGTTATTGTAAACTGTTTACAATTTTCTAATGAAGTATAGTATTATGTCATTAAATACAAGTATGTGGTGGGATAGTTGAAGTTGGATTAGTTGTAAGTTTTTCATATTAATTACAGTTAACTTACAAAAAATAATAAGGGACCCTTTGATCCTTCAAGGCTTCTTTGCACACTCACCCTTGACAAAAGTAAAAATTTTGTCCCCCCCTCCCCTCTATTTTGTTTCAAGAAATCATCAATTCTCCTCTGAAGCTCTTGCTGCCAACAGCAACTCATTTCATAAGTCAATCACCCTATTAGAAAAATAAAACTGTCTTCATTGGAACCTATCCTATCTTTTCCAAATTGTAAACTTGTGTCCTCTTGTCATATTACCTTTTATCCTATCAAACCCACGATTAATCTTGTAACTAAGATCACCTTACCCTACTTTACACAAGAGAAAGTAAACTGAGAGATCTAAACCCATTCCCTTAAAATAACATTTCTCCAAAATCATCCTAGTGGCCCTCCTGTGAATCCTTTTTATTAAGTCAATATTCTTTCTTAGATCAACAGACCAAAACTGTACACAGCATTTAAAGTTAAGCCTAACTTGGCAAATCACTTAACAAATTTCAAAAACATTTTGGAAAATAAAAATTATTTCACTAGAGGAAGATTGAGATGAAAGTGTCCCTTTCCTAATAATACTGAAAATAATCGAAGCAAAGTGTGTGTGTGTGTGGGGGGGGGGGGTTCCGGCACCAAAAATTCTGCATTTTGATGCATTTTAGTACTTAAAATTCACTTAAACAAGTTACTCCATTTTTCTTACATCAATGATTATCAAATACATGTGAGAAATATCAAATCTGATTCCCCTAGTTAATGGATAGTTTTCAAGAGTGCATTCTTTGGAATTCATAATTTTCACTATTGGATGTCAAAACTTATATAAAGTAATGCATATGTGTTTTTGAAATGTGTATGATTCAACTGAGAATAAACAGTTCACACTATTATGAAATTGAATAGATTCATTATTAAAACATTGCTAAAAATAAATCAGACAA
>NW_013667546.1:53521-57138 GCF_000517525.1 Limulus polyphemus
GGTAAACACCTTTGAATAGTTAAGGCTCTTCAACTGTCTCGCTCAATAGAAAGGTACACAAAAGAATGACCACATTTTCTAAAGCACGTTTGAGATAAAATCTCGTTCACATAACACGAAGTTTGCATTATAAGCATACAAGGTCTCGTACACGCCAGCAAGCATTGCGGGACTACAAAATGGCGGCGCCCTGTCGCCGAATGTAAACAAACCGCGCGATTGCATAAACGCTTATCTATGGCATGGAACACCAAAATCCGATAAATAATTTTATAAAATGTGTTTCTCCGGAAGAAAACCGGAGGTTTTCAGGATTTTTTAGAAATATCAGGATTTCCGGATATATCCGGAAGACTTTCATCATTACTTTGATAATCTTTGGACATATTTTGAGCATGTTCCAGCTTATGTTGATGAGGGTAAAGGTGTGGATTTGATAAATCTGAATTTTCAGAAAGAATTTGACAAAATGTTACATAAAAGATTTGTTCAACAAACTCTCAATATGAGATACCTGGGATGGAAAGGTTTTCATATGAGAACAGGTAAATATCTCTGAAATTTTTCTCTTGTGGAAAAAGAAAAGTTAGAATGGATCTGTTTGAGGTATTTAAATTTATGGGAATTAATAGTGTTGATGCAACATCTTTTATCACATTTAATGGTGGAAATGAAAAGACAAGGAGAAAAATATAAAGTTTAGCATGGAAGGAGTCATCTGCAGCTAAGATAGTCGTATTGTACTAACAACAGGGTGGTTGGCTTTTGGAATGGGTTGTTTTCACTTTCAGATAAAGTGGATTAAATTAATTTAAAAAAGTTGCTGGATAAATACTTAACTGATAAACAGGTGGTATCCAGTTTTTAAGTTCTTTTTATAGCTTAGTTTAGTGGATGGGACAACCTAGATTACAATTACTGAATTAGTAAAAATACAGTAATATTCATATTACACTTACAAGTTAGTTACAGTGTAACAAATTAAATTTAAAATACAATTACAAAGGTAGTTTAACTGCAAGTAATTATAACATTTAAAACTTATTAGAACTAAAGCTAGGTCGCTAAGTGAAGAACTAAATTACTAACTAAGACTTTTACTCTTAGTCTTACTACTCCTAGTAAGAACTAAGACTGTAACTTGTAAGATTCCATGACGAGGAACCCACTTTGAGACTAATAATGCTTGGAGACGCTTTGAATGGGTAATGAATAAAAACTTTAATATATTATAAATTTTTATTCATTACCCATTCAAGCCGTTTCCAAAGTCCAAGCATTGTAAGACTCTTACTAAGAGTAAGACTATGAGTGTCCGACGACGTCATATTCATACTTAACGTTCTGCTTCTGGATATAAAAGCTTTATACTTTTCGAAATGTTTGTTCGAAAAAAAAGACATACAGTAAAATACAGCTTTCATTAAAATTCAAATAATAGTCCGAAAGCAATACATACTAAATCGAGTTTGGTGACAAACTAGTGGAACAGCCCTCCACAACAAAGACGCCATCTTGCTAGATACTGATTT
This sequence comes from Limulus polyphemus, assembly GCF_000517525.1. NCBI lineage: Eukaryota > Metazoa > Arthropoda > Merostomata > Xiphosura > Limulidae > Limulus > Limulus polyphemus. Next base: position 55,054 of record NW_013667546.1, read on the forward strand.
AGCATCTATTAAGTATTAACATAAATCAAAGTTCTCAGTTCCGCACATTAGCTTATCATCAACTTGAGCGTTGCCTGAGAAAAGGTGATTTTAATAATATTTTTATAATGTCAATCAAAACTACGAATTTGTTCTTAAAATCATAAGAAATCTGTTTCATCTTTTTTATATTGAAATAAATTAAATAAAGTTATTTCATAATAAAAGTTAACAGTTTTATGAAATGTTTGTTTAAAATCGTGTTTACTTTCAATGTGTGTTTCTCATTTTCTGTTAATTTCTTGTGTCACTAATAGTTTGAACTCTTGGTCGAAGTCTATACGAGCGTAACTGAAGAGAGATCGGAACATGGGTATTCAACGCTGTTTGGGAATATTGAGGAATTTTTCTCGTTTTTCTATGGGTAACATTATTATTATTATTATTGAGTATGGACATGTAAGTAATAAATGTTTTCTTTCAGGAATTAATTTCTGTGTGATAATGGTAGAAACTATTCGAAACATTTACTTCGTAAAACTATTATTATAATTGATTAATTATTATATATACTAAAAGTAAAAGTAATATTACTATTAGTAACAGCAGTACTTATAATTCTAGTAACGACTAGTAATAATAATTTTACTTTTAGTGGTAGTAAGTAATATCCCTATAAATTTCAAGTTAAAATTAAAATAATACTTAGAATAATGATACTGGTGATACAGTGATAGTGTAAATTGTAAGCCACTGCAGATAGTCAATTTTATATATACTTTCAGTTTCAGTGATATAACTGTGGAAGATCAGTAATGCTGACTTATTAACTTAAAACCATTGTTTGACAAAAGCCAGTATTTGTTTGCTTATGATTGATGAATCGCTAGACTGATTATACCAAAACCTGGCATGTACCCTTTGGGCCCCTGGGGAGTGGCATTTGGATCTGACCAACCTATACAGTTATCTCCCAAAGGTCCCTGCGCATTGAATGAGTACATCAGCTTAATTTGAAATTGAATATTACCTGAGCAAATTATCGTGTAACATGAAAGTTGTACCTAATTTCACCTACAAAATAAACTACATGTAACTGTTAAGTGAGCAAATGCATTTATGAAATAACCAAATTCTAAGTTAGTAATGTATTAAAAATATAGTTTTCAGGGTAATGGTAAATTATATTCTTGAGTAGAGCTTCAAGTAAAAAATGTTGGCTATTATGGAGACAGGTTCAGTTAGTGTTCAGGTGCTAGTCTAATAGACTTGGACATTTACTACTTGGAATGAGATGATCATGAGGTTTACATAGTGAGGGGGTCTCTCATTAAATATATTGATGAAGTTATTTATAGTTTAAAGAATGACAGTGTTCCTGGGCCAGATAATACTTACCCAAAAATTTGTAATGAGGTTAAGGATTGGGTATGTGAGCTATTTGCTATTATACTTTCTAAACCCTTAAAAGTTAAATATTGGGCAGGTGCTAGAAGGTTGGAAGTTTGCTAATGTTACTCCTCTTTCAGTAATTATAGGCCTATTAGTTTCACATCCATGATGAGACAAAAATTTTAAAGTCCAATAAAAGAAACTTTGCAAAGTTATTTAACAAAGTTTAAAATTTTATTGAATAGTCTCCATGGTTTCATTAAGGGAAAATTCTGCTTTACTAATCTTTTGAAATACTTTGAAGAGGTTACTACTTAAGTAGATGAGGGTATAGGTGTGGATATGGTGTATCTGGTTTTTTCAGAAAGCATATAACAAGGTGTCACTTATAAGGCTTGTTAAAAATGTTATCCTTGTAGGTGTAAGGATAGGTTGGCTCATTGGACAAAAGACTGGTTAGATGGAAAAAAGCAGAGTGTTTTTAGAAATGGTGTTCAGTCAAACTTGATTAATATAACAAGTGGGGTTTCTCAGGGCTCAGTCTTGGCTTCTTATCTCGCAAAGGATACTGAATTGATGGAAAGGGTTGGAACTGGGATGGAAAGGTCATATGAGGATAAGATTTCTGAACTTGTTTTTGCTTAAAAAAGAGGAGTTACAAGGGTTCTGATTGTGATCTTTAAAATGTTAAGGGAATTAATAATGTTTTACCTA
>NW_013667546.1:57159-61533 GCF_000517525.1 Limulus polyphemus
GCAGTTAACCCTTTCACTACTGTCTCGGGAATTACACTGACCACTAGAACCCAAAATGACCATACCATACCTTTTAATATGTTTTGTGTATATTTTTTTTACTAAAATTCTGCCCATAAGTATAAAGAGTCAGTGTTAACAGCTCCAATGCAAAATGATTTTCAATTTAAGATTAAAAATACTCTTCTTCATTAGAAAATTATAAAATTTCAATTGCATAATTTTTAGAACCTCCTAAATAAATATCCAATGTTTTTTCAGTAAAATATGTTTTCTGTTATTTTCTGTACCCTAACTCTATATGTATTTGATCAATTTGACCAACTCGTGAATACTATTATAAAAATGCAATATAAATTGAGTAGTAGTGTTCTATCCTTTTTAGTTTTTACTTGTAACCTTTTTACCTCTATTTCTGATGTTTATTTTGTTGTTAGCAGCAGAAATAGAAACCTGCTGAACATAAAGCAGTGAATCATTGCTCCTGCCATTAGACTGTTTGCATGAGTGTAATATGACACTGTCAATGGCAAAAAATCATATACAGCAAAATAAGGCAACAATTACCACAGAGTTTATTGTAATCCCAGCTTTGAGAACACCATGGAAGAGGATTTATAAGCTTGTTTACAGTACAATGGTTGCAACAAAAATTGTTTAAAGTAATAATAGTGTGAGAAAATGTTTATGGTATGGCACTGTAGAAAATCCAGGCTGATCCAATAAACTTGGTAGGTATTTGTATGATAGTTATCCTCCTATGGTGGTTGGAATTTAGCAGTACAAGTGTACAAAGTGGGTAAATGCTTATGAACATGCATATGTTATTACTATTTACACATAAATACTTAATTTGTAGCTATATAAAACATAGAACAATAAAAAATATATAGAAAAACAATAATAACATGGTCCACATTCCCTAGCCACTATGTTTATGTTACAATACATTCTTTTTTTTTTATCCTCAATCTCCTAATGTTGAGCCAGAGTTATGGAACCTCATCTGTCCGGTTTAGGTTGTGCATGTACAAAACTAATTGTGTTATATTTTACTGTGGATTGCACCTCTCAGAACAAATTGTATTTGTGGACATTTTTTTTCTGCCTGTATCAGATTCAATTCCTACTTCAAGGGCAAACAGCATATCTATTCCAGAAGTAGTGCTTCATTTTCATTTTGGAGCACACTTGTACATTCTGGGCAGTTTCTTTCCACTTGGTTTGTATATAGTGCACTTAAACTGGCCCCTACACCATTGCAAAGTGGGATTCTAGCTTTGTGTGAGAAGAAATTAGACTGTATTGAAATTTGACATTTTTCTTACACTTAAGCACTAGTTTCCTTTCACATACTTCCCACAGTCAGTGTTATTCTTTTAAAGCCTGCCAATTCTCAACTGTTAGTTTCACTCTAACATATTAAATGTTAGGCCTATCACATCTATGATAGTTAACTTCACACCAACTTTATTCTCTTTTGCTATTATCTGGCTGCTGCTTCCTGTTCATCTCACACTATTTATATTTTTATTACCTAGTCGTCTGTCCGCCTTCTATATTCACGACATCGATATATTGCAAGTGACGTTCGATATTCTTAACATCAATGAATTATTAACAAAATATTCTATAATCATCTGCTTTTAACTCTTATTATAAGAAAAACTAAACAGTAATAAAACATTCACTCATAAAACTAAATTAGTCAATAATATCTGAACAAAACAGTCATTTTTATCATGACACACACACACACACACACCCTACTGACTAGCAATTACAAAATAAAATTTTCAACTAAGTAAATTCAATGGACCCCTAATATGTATGCGATATGAGCATGACAAAGTGTGACAGTATTGCATGTGTATTTGGTGGGAATTTTTGGCTTTGGTAAATCAAACTGAAATGTTGTAGCACTTTCACTGTTAAAGAGATGATTCACATGTTATGCTAAGTAAAGAGGAAAGTGATTTGCAACTGGGGTTAGTTTGATTCACAAATTGCAATGCAAACCCAGAAATTTTGTCCCCTGATGTATAAGAGGACATTTATTTTAACCAAAATTATTGCCTTTGTGGCTTCTTCAGGGCTATTACATAAAACCATTTGATATTACAATATTCGTTAAATTTAATAATTGTTTTTTATGTTCTGTTTCTTGAGTCTTCCTTAATGTGCTTCTAACAATGTTTAGGATATTATAATTGTTTTAATATTTTTTAATAATTAACTGGAGTGTAAAGATCATTTTTTTCTAACGTTATTATTAAAATGTGTAAATCCCTCCAGTATGCATTACAAATTTTGAAAGTTTAAGGGAAAGCTTGGTAAATATTTGAATGATAGAACTGGATTTAAGCTAGTGAATAGGATGACTTAAAAGGTCCCTTGTATTCATTATGTTATTGTTGGGAGCATAGAAAGACTGACCAGCATTTACTTGCCAGGTATTGAAGCATGGGATGTTATAGGTCATAGAGTGCAGAGAAGAACCAAGGGGTTCAACAATTGTCTGGTTATGACATGATGTACTAAGAAGCACCTGCATAGTCCAAGCTTAAGAAAACATGTCTTCTTAACATATCCTGTGGACAACAAGGGGTAGTTTAGTCCTTCAAAGCTCTCCTTGTGCACCCACCCTTAAGAAAAGTAAAAATGTAACCCCTTCTTAAATTCATTCCATAAGTCAGTCACCTTGTTAGAAAAATAAAATGGTTTTAAAATCAGACTAGCTTGCCTTTTCCAGATTCTGAACTTGTGTCCTCTTATCCTATTACCTTAAGAATATAGCACACAGAAATCAGAATCCTTTATTTTAGTGATTCTCAGAGTAATCTTGTAAACTTCAAAAAAAGATTTAATCTTGCCCTTCTTTTCTCATGAAAAAATATGGGATCTTAACTTATCTTTATAAGATAACACTTTTAGTCAAGGAATCATCCTAGCAGCCATCCTCTAAATTTTTAAGAGTTGTCCTGGAAATTATAGGCCAGTTGTATATCTGTAGTGTAAGATTATTCTTGAGTCTAATAAAATAAACTTTACAATATCATTTGATGAAATATGGTGATATAAATGAAAGCCAACATGGATTTATTGCAAGAAACTCCTGCCTTACTAATCTGTTATCTTGTTCCAAGAAAATAATATCTTTTTTATTTGGATCAAGGAAAGGATGTAGACATGGTGTACTTAGAATTTCAAAAAAAGCTCTTGATAAAGTGTCACACAAAACATCCAACTATTCAAATCTCATATGAGATTAATTAGATGATTATAATTGATTAATTAACCAGACAATTAATCAATTATCAAATTCCAGAAATTGAACCAGCTCTAGAACTAACTAATGGAGTACCTCATGGGTCAGTGCTTGGGCATTTTCTTATTTGTGTTAATGTTATTGAAGGGACATAATCAGTAATTTATTAATGTTTGCAGATGACATCAAGCTCTTTGGTATTCCTACCATTACTGAAGATTTTGAGTTATCAGAGAATGACTTGGATCAATTTGGAATTATCTTTAGTTAGATTATTAATAATTACTTCTGAGTGAAAGTAAAGAGTGTATAATGATATGTCAACCATATTATATCTACTATATCAAGTACTAGCAATGCATTAAGTTCAAGGTAGTACATTTGGGTTATCACAGTTTGGATCACACATTTATTATAGACAGTAACTCACTCAGTAATGTGGCTGAAGAAAATGATTTTAACATATTGGTGGATTAATTAGGGGTTTCTCAAGGTAGTTGAAATTTTATGTTGTAGCTTGCATTATATCTGTATGTCCTAAGTATTCTAAAATTGATTTCTAGCATTGAAGAGTCAACATTGTGCTGTTGCACATTTGCTGGAAGAGTGGAGAGTCATTGATTGTGTGAAGATAGTTTGCTTTGACACAACAGCAAGTAACACTGATCACAGGAATGGAGCATGTGTGTTGTTAGAACAAAAATTAAACAAGAATCTTCTGTATATGGCATGCCAGCATCATATCTTAGAACTTATCCTGGCATGTTTTTTCGAAGACTTTATGAGGCTTTTCTCTGGTACAAATATTGCAATTTTCAGTTAATTCCAGCAATCTTGGAAACACAATGACCAGCTTAGTTACGAAACTGCAACTGATCATGATGAAGTAGCAGAAGCCACAGAAGAAGCTAAGGACATTGTCATTGAGTTTGTTACAAGACAACATCAGATTAGCCAACTTGGAAGCAATTCTTGATATCTTCTTGAACTAGCCGTATACTTTGTTGGTGGCATCCCTCCTCATGGAATGTGATTTATAGCACCTGGAATACTGTATCATGCACAATAAAAGACCAAGATATTATATGCCCTCAAGATCTCTATGT
>NW_013667546.1:62329-71977 GCF_000517525.1 Limulus polyphemus
GTGCTTGAATTTCTGGATTATCACACCAAGTTATTTGAGCTTGTAGAGAACTACAGGCAGGCACTACAGACATATTCAACATTTGAATGTGATGACAATGAATGCTGAAAAGGGTATGACCCTTACTGAGGAGTATAATGCCCAATAATAAAAAGAAAATAGAACAGAAACAATTCCTCCATCAAGTTGTGCAAAATCATAGAAAATACTTTTTTAACAGCAAGAAGGAAATGCTAACAATGTAGATGTGACTAACCACACCAAAAATCATGTACAAATTATATAACTATGTAATTATACTATTTTACATGCAATAAAATAATAATATACTTTAATTAAATAATTTATAATACATACAGTACCAGGCCACTGCAGTCTAGAAGTTCAACCTCATTGAGCAATCTCGAAATATGATCCAAAATGAATGAAGTTTGACATCTAATTTTTTTTGTACATTGGAACAAAATTAGGAGGTGCGAGCTTTAGCCTTTATAACCTAAAATTTTACCTGCAAATAAAGACTACCATAATTGGCATCAGACCACAAACCATGGAATGAGCAAAGTTAGAGATATGTACTCTTTACAAATATATCCAAGTTTAATGTGTTCAATGACAAAGAGGAGAATTGTATCACAGTGAATGAACATCTATAGGGAAATAACGTGGACAGTACAAGTTTGGAGATTGTATCCTTGAAATTGTCAAAGCATTCTATTATCTAGCCCACTTAAGTGAATCCCATATTTAGCATATAATTCATCCTTACTCAGAAAACTATCACACAGGTTCAACCAGCTCACCTGTTGCTCTGAGCGTGTCCCTAATAATGTTTTATTTAACCCTTAGATCCTGCTGAATAAATCATTCTGCCCAAGGGAGCACTCCCAAAAAGGCTACAGAACTATTTCTATCTTAAGCTTTTAAAAGCTTTTTTTTTTCTTTATACTTTCAAAGCTTTTTTTTTCTTGCTTAGGAAATCTCTAAAAACAAAACAGATCTAGTTTATTCTATTTACAGAACATTACATAGAGATGTTATTCTGTGTAGTTTGTTTTATTTTTTATTTGTAAGTACATTCAAAGAAGAAAATGTTAATTACTTTTCTTCTTTTTTCAGCAAATCATTGTAGACTTCAGTTTACACAAGCTGCCACAAGTAAGTAAATAACTAAGCTAAATATAGAATTGTCGGATATTCAAGACTGTTTGGTATGAGTGCTATAATTTACTTTATTTTTTGACTTAATATGTAATGATTATTTAGTTTTCATAACAAAAGTGTTAAAAGTAATTATTTTAGAAGTGACAGTTGTCACAAGTTATGTAACTCTGTACAAGTTGTACATTTTGTGTGTATAGTTCAATTGTTGTAGTATTGTTGATGCCATTTTTCTTGAAACTTCAAAATTTCTCTCATTATATGAGTATTGTTACATCATAGTGCCTCATAGTTTGTAGAAAGTTCAAGACCTCGGTTGGACAGTGTGTGTGTGTGTGTATATATATATATATATATATATTTAGGCAACCAAGAGAGCACAATTTAAGAAAAGAAGTATTCAGTCAAGAAAATAATTATTTAGATATCCTATAATGTAGAGAATTTTTTGCACATATGTTTGACTTCTTTTTGAATATATTATTTTAAAACAAATGGCGGCGAGGCATGGCCAGGTAGTTAGGGTGCTCGACTCAGATTCTGAGGGTCATGGGTTCGAATCTCTGTCCCACCAAACATGCTCGCCCTTTCAGCCATAGGGGCATTATAAGGTGATGGTGAATCCCACTATTCGTTGGTAAAAGAGTAGCCACTGATAAATCAGAGACGGCTAACGCAGATAGCCCTCTTGTAGCTTTGCATGAAATTGAAAACAAAGAATAAAACAAATGCATTGTGTGTTGTCTGTTTATTGTTCATGTTTATCGCCAACAAATCACAGACACCTACTGTTGAAGAATCCCAGCCCACTCATATTTAAAACCCTGACAAGAATATTAAGAAATCTTGTGTAGAATTGCAACATACCATACCAGAATAGATAGAAACAATACAACACACAATTCTATGGGACAAAACTACAATCTCAACTCAGCCTCATAATTTTACAGCTTTAAATATCTGAGAATTCTTCGAAATAATTAAACTTATATAAGAAAAAGTATTAAATCGAATAAAGAGCCATCAGGTTAGTTATTTAGTATGTGATAAAACATATTGTAAACATTGATGAATTATTTCTATAAATAACTCTGAAAAGTGAAACCTCACGACCTTCAGAAAGTATAAATACTAAATCCTGAAGATGATGTAGAAGTGTGTTGAAATATGTAACATGTAGTGTGTTTTTAATTGAAAGCCTTTGATGGCTTTAATATAATTTTAATTGTCTAAATATGAATTGTTGCATTTTAATTATGCTGATCATTCATACTTATTTATTTCATTTTGTATACTAATCTGTCCAGCTCTAACATTGTTTAGAGAGTTTTAAAATGCTATGCTAGAAGACCATCTAAAACTACCATCATTAGAAAAAAGGATTGGACTATACATTTTATTTGCTTATCGTCACATAACCTATCAAGAAGAAATCATTAACCAAAAGTGGAAGCTAATCCATTTCCATGCACTATTCAGAGAAAATTCTTGTCCCATCTTTTTATTTTTCTTTAATTAGTGTACCAGTGAAATGTAGGAATATTGTTAATATGTGCATGTAGATATAGATATATAAGCATAAGGTACTTTACCTCTGCTAACATATATAGCTATTCTCTTTCAGTGCTGCCCTCTATATGCATGGTACAAGCCTTGCACTCACACATACCCCACAATCATCATGCAACAACAACTCCACCAATAGGAGTGTGACGCATGTGACTCCCTCTATTCGATTTTACCGAACTATCACCTCTCATTAGGCAGTACTCTAGTGCAGACGTTTTTTGATTGTGCTCTCTTCCAGCATTTTTTTCTGTGATATTTCATATGAAGTAGAAATATTTTTTACTTCAGTGTATTTCTGTAGTTTTAGGTGAGAACTTACCATTGTTGTTCTTTTTTTTTCAAATTTTTCATCATTACATGATGAATTCTGAAGTTCATATTACCACTTCAGAGGTTCTACCACCTACTTTAAAGACAATTACAACTCAACTGAGGAATTTTAGGCTTTCATTCATTGGGAGATTGATCATTATATGAGTCGACCTTCTTCTCCTGATACTGTTAGGCTTCCTCCTGAATCTGCGAAACCTGCTCATGACGATAAGGATTTTGAAAGCCTTTTTCCTCCACATGACTATGCTTTGCACTACCAATAATTTCCTGCAGAATCTGCTAGGCCTAACTTAGCCTTCAGGTGTGTTCCTTCCTTATTATATGACACCTCTTTCTCACAGTATTTTGTTTCTCAGTTGCAAGTAGGTGCTAGCATGCCTCACCCTCCACTGGCCTCTGGTGGTTTTGCCTTTCTTTACCATCAGGCAGATTACCCTTTTCTTGATTCTAAGTAGTTAGAATCAATTTTGCCTGTATGGGGGACTAACCTTGACAATCCTATCTGTTAATCCCATGCCCAGTTTTCCCTTACGATTTTCTTACAGTACTTGTCCACCATACACCTCCTTTATGAGGCTCTCCACTAAATATCCTGAAGGATTTTCATGGGATACACTCTCCCTCATCACCTCCATGTTGGCACAGTTATCCTCTTTGGCTCCCTCCCTTCACATGCAGTTTCTTTGCTGTTAGAATATTCTGTGAAGAGAAGCTGTCTTGCCTCAGGTTTGTGTACCATCTGCTTACATTTAGGACTTGGCTCTTTTTCACCATCAGTCCATTTTTCCAGATATTCCTGATAATTTGGAATCAGGTGTGGTATCTGAGGCAATATTTGACCCTTTCATCTTTGGTTCTGAGCCCTTGCAATCCCCTGTTATTGTTCCATGTCCTGTACCCTCATGTCCTTTACCTGTTCCTATCATCAAGGGTTCCACCATTTATTGTGTCTCTCGATGTAGGTTTCATTGGCACCATCACTACTGGTGACTATCCTGTGGGTTTCAGTCCATTAGGGGCTCATTTGGATGATTTTGTTACCCTATGGCAGGAATTTGCTGTTGATCCTTGGGTTATCTAAGTTTTGTCCAAAGGACTTTTCATCCAATTATTTTCTCCTTCCTGTTGTTTCTAGAATCTGTATCCTTTCCATTACCTCTGGTGACTATCCTGTGGGTTTCAGTCCATTAGGGGCTCATTTGGGTGATTTTGTTACCATATGGCAGGAATTTGTTGTTGACCCTTGGGTTTTCTAAGTTTTGTCCAAAGGACTTTTCATCCAATTATTCTCTCCTCCTTGTTGTTTCTAGAACCTGTATCTTTTCCATTACCTCAGAATCATATTACAAGTTGATGTCTGTCTGAAGCAGTACAGTCTCTTCTATTTCAGAGAGCTATTGAACCTGCCAGCCATCATTCATCAGGTTTTTACTCCAGGTTGTTTCTGGTACCAAAGAAAACCTGGGATCTGGCATCCTGTGATCAATTTGTCCTACCTCAACCAATTTTTGTATCTTCACCATTTGACCATGGTGGGATTTTTTCTCCAGTACTATGGATGACCAATGTAAATGTCTCGATTGCTTATCTCCATATTCCTATTTCTCATCAGTCAAGATATTATCATCGGTTTGTCCACCAAGGGGTTGTGTATCAGTTTCATGCCTTGCCCTTTGGGCATTTGCCCAACTTATGCATGCTTGGGATTGCACTTACACCAGTACATGGATGACTGGCTTCTGTTAGCTCATTTTGAACTGGAGTTGTTCACAACACACTCATCTGCTTTTCATTGAAGCAGCTCGAGTAAATTAGATTATCAAAATTGAGAAGTCCTTCCTGCTCTCTACCCAATATCTTATCCACTTGGGTGTTTTTGTTTTCAACAGCCTTCTCAGTCAGGCCTAACCTTCTCCTTTTCAACTCCGTTCATTAGAGCTTTCAGATCTCCATGCCCTTGTTGCTCCCTCTCTTTCTGTTCGTAAGGTTCTACTGCATTTGGGGACGTGGGCACATTTGTGGTCGCATCAGTGGTCTCTGCTTGGGATCCTTTGGATTCTTCCATTACCGTTCCTTCTTCCCTCATCGACGATCTCCATTGGTGGTTGAACAACATGTTGTCGGGTGTACCACTTCTTTCATCTCATCTGGATTTGCATCTCTGCACAGATGCTTCCCTCCATGATTGGGGCTGTTGGCCGATCAACAGATCCTCTACTACGGGGATTACAATTCTCAGGATTCTTCAGATGCTTTCAAAGAATGCTTATTTCTATCCCTTGCACTGGTTTATCCTCCTACTGAATGTGGGATTTTAGCCATATATGTGAGTGGAGGTAATGTACTGTATTGGAAGTTATAATTTTCCTGTACTGTAAATGTATTTCCGATAGGTGCTTCATTTTCTACCTAAACTCAAAGTGATAGTTTGGTAGAATCAAATAGAAGAAGTCACTTGTGTCAGGAGGGTGTCTCCCTCTGGTGGTGGAGGGTTGTCGCATGATGATTTACATGGGAGACACAGTTGAATCACAATGATTGTGGGGTATGTGGGAGTGCAAGACTTGTGGTATGCACATAAAGAGGTCAGCACTGAACAAGAATAGCTATATATATGTGAGAGGAGGTAAATACCTATCGGAAATATATTTTCAGTAAGGAAAACTTTAACATTTCTTTTGATGGACAAGCTTAGAACTTCATAAATTTTAAATTTAGTTTCACTAGTATTTATATAAAATCTTGTGTTTTACTAATTAAACTTGAATGTTGATATTGTTACATAGTCATCTAAAATAGTTTTTCCTCAAGTTTGTTCAATCATATTTTAAGACATGAAATGTTTTAAGAAGTATCATTTAAAGTATGTTTAACTGTACTAACATTTGTTTATGTATAATGTAGAATGGACTCACGTAAATTACAACATAAAAAATGGAGTGGCAGTAATACGATTAAACTCTCCAGGCTCAAAGGTAAGCTAACAATCAAATTTTGCATTCTAGTTGGCATCTTTTCTTTTTGTAATAAAAGAAAAATATTTTATCATGTTTAGTATTTTTAGAATGAAAGCTTTATTTACTACTTTAATTTTTTTAGTATAAAATATTTAGTTTCACCTATTTAACTACTTTCTTTGAAAATAATACAACTAAATATACAGAAATATTGGAAAATTACTTACAGCTGTCACAAGCCATTGACCCTTTAGTTCACAGTCTGGCATGATAGCCACTTTGCCAAACCTGGCCCTTTAAGATACTGAAGTACCCACTCTTATACTGCAATTTATGTTTAGTTTCCAAAGGTGTTTGTGAGGAGAGAATCAACAAATACGGCTAAATGTGAACAAGAGCAATTATACAAAAATATTATAAATGTGGTATTGCATGAATATAAACAAATAAACAATTTATATTACCAATCAATGATTATACTCACTAAACACTCACAAAGGACAAATAAAGTATTAAAAGAAATTTTGATGTGATCACTCACCTATATATACAGATTAGCTATTTTCCTCTTTAAGTCGCATCTTCAGCCTTGTGACCCTCCCACCTCAAATTCACATGAAAACATGAAATTGTGCTTATGGATGACAACATATCATGCAGCAAATCCCTCCCACCCCCCTCCCCCCACCAAGAGGAGTGTGCCACACATCCTTATGCAAATGCTCTCTCTCTACATTTACGCTCATAATTCCTCATTATTTTCTTTGGCACAGTCATTCAAAGATGTGTTTAATTTTGATGAGACTTGTTAAAGTATTTTTACTTCAACTGCTTTATTTTGTGTTTTCAAACTTTTATTATGAATTCACAAGTTAACATGAATTCTTTTTCCGCTGACATTTGTGCAAATTTCTTTTACAGTTACCAACAGGAAGGTTTCTTTACCTGTTGAGACTATGAAAGCCATTGTCCAACATGTAGTTGGGTCCATGTTACCGCCTGGACTCTCTTCTTACATCCCTACCACACATTTCTCTTCACAGAATTTTGAAGCTGAAGTGAGGAAGATGAAATAGTGACTTTTATCACTCAGTACTTCTGTATCTAATGGATATCTTACAACTTTTTTTTCTGTCTGATTTCACATACCTTCTGCCTGTTCTTCCTTTTTTTTTCTCTCTGATCAGTTTGTTTCGCAGCTGACATTTCCTTCAGGTTTAAGTTTGCTCCTGCTATTTTATGCTTTTTTCTCCCTGTCTTACTAGGCAACACATTACTGTATAGTATATCTAGGTGGACTTGTTTAAAAAAAATAAGGAACTAGAATCAAACACTAACTGTTACATGAACATGGCAAAGTAATGTTTAGTTCTTGTTCATTACTTCTTCACATGTATATATGGATGATAATGCTTAGACTTGGCTAATTATTCCTAGCCACGTACATATCCATGTTAATGTTTAATTTTTAGCTCTTACTCTTACTCCACATAGAAGATAATGTTTTGACATTGTTTGCTTCTCCTTTACATGTACTCATAGGAGAGAATATTTAAACATGCTGATTACTCCTTAATATGTTCATATTGATGTTGACCTTTATACATTGTTAATCACTGCTTTATACATACACATGGAAGATTACGCTGGTTAACAAAATTGAACTTTTTTTCTCTCATCAAAGACGTAGGCACATTTTTCTAGATCAGTTTTGCATGCTGATTCCATTCAATTTTCCTCAAGCACATCTAGTTATCAAAATATGACTGGTAATAATTTCAGCACACTTTAGGTAATAATCACACATTAGGCTAGTTAACATTACAACTTTATTAATTTTTTAGTATCATTCCCATAAACATTATACACACCATATGCTTGCTTAAATTTATACAGTACACACTTATGAAAAAAAAAAAGAAATGTACAACAACTTAAATTATAATTTAGGCCATAACCTTTCAAATTTGATCAGTCTTGATGAGAACTTGATGTGCTAGAAGAAAACCAAAAACAGATTTGGAATCAGCATCCCAAGAGCTATCTAGCCTACCTATAGTTATATCTGATGAAAATGACTTGTTGGCCAGTCTTATGTTAGACATCAAAGAAATCAGAATTACATATTTCATTTATCTGAAACTACATACCTTTAGGAATGTTCATGTCAAATTTCAAACAATTTCATCCAATAGTTTCATCTTTCTAAAGTACTTTCAAGAGGGTTACATAACCTACTTACAAGTAGATCATTGTCATGGAATTAACATGTACATATAGAAGATAGTGTTCAAACATAGTTCTGGGCCTGTCCTATTTGGATGAGTTTCATAAGCTGCCATGTGCTGGGGGCACTGCACATTGTCATAGGCTATCTTTTTGACATGACCACATCCTACCCATGGTTTGGATCCTCACCCACTTGTCTACTGTTATTATGCTGTACACTTGTTCCTCATCCTTTTGTTGCCTTACCACACCCCTCATTGCTAACCTTTCTCTATTCTGGTCTCCTGTGTCCTCATTCTGGATTGGTCCTATCTTTTTTAGTTATGCAGGTCCTCCCTTAAGTCCTTGCTCTGTTTCATGACACCCTTTTTTGTGGCCTCTCACAAGTGATTTTAACCTTGTTTCTTTTGCTCCATCTCCTTGCCTCTCAGCCCTGACTTCCCCCTTCCCAACTTTCCATCCCTTCTGTTCTACCTCACACATCACTCTTTTGTAGGGATATAACATACACTTCTCTTTTTCCATGTATTTGTCTGGTTGGTCATCTCACTTTCCCTTTGTCCCACTCCTGTCACTCTTCTACCATTTACCATTGTATGAGGCATACTTCTCCCCATTTCCCTTGACTTCATTGCATTGCAATGTATTCCTCTTTCATGGGTTTGTTCTTCCATGAACTGTATATCTCGAGTTTTCAGGTGGCCTTTCCTTCACCATCCACCTATCCCAATGTTACAGAACAATTTCTTCTCTGGCTTTTTCCTACTATCCTTCATTCCTTCTTTATCCACTGCTCTCTTCCTACTTCTTGGCTGACTGGATTATCATTGTGGTTTTTCATGTTTTTCCTAGGGTTTGTATTGAACCTCTAGCATATGTTTTGGCTTTCCCTAGACACACATTAGTCCTCTTTCTACTTGCCAGTGATCAACATTGCTCACATATCTTTGCCCTTGTTTCCTTCCACTTTCTCATTACTGCACTTCATTTCTCCTTCATCCTGGGCGATCTG
Source organism: Limulus polyphemus (assembly GCF_000517525.1). NCBI lineage: Eukaryota > Metazoa > Arthropoda > Merostomata > Xiphosura > Limulidae > Limulus > Limulus polyphemus. The sequence goes on from NW_013667546.1 coordinate 71,591, forward strand.
TCCTTCCTTGTATTCCATATCTGGGAATGGTAGTCAATCGTTTTCTCCCATATCATCTCCTTCTATTTCTCTTTTTGGTGATTATTTTGATACAGACAGATGCTCATGTCCTGTGGCATTTAATATTTGCATAGAGAATCCATTTTTCATCACCGGTGACAATTCTATCAAAAAATGGTTCATGCACATTACGTGCCAGAAGAGATGAAGGAACATTCACACGTTGGAAACGATGATCATTGGAGAGTTCGTGAGGCACCCAAAGACCTTCTTTATGGAGTTTCCCATATTCCTTAGATTTTTACATATTGTTTCATGAGAGATATGCAATTACAGGGTCATTTCACGAGTGTGCTGCTTTGGGTTAGACCCAACAAGCGTCTTCAG
>NW_013667546.1:72962-76979 GCF_000517525.1 Limulus polyphemus
ACACACACACACACACACACACACACACACACAACAAGCTTCATTGTTTACTACCTTTGATCATTCTCATTTTAATATTCATAAATCCACAAAGCGTCATTGTTTACTTGCCCTCTGATCTTTTTCATTTTCAGTATCACAGACTCACAACAGGCCTCATTGCGGGCTTGCCTTCTGAACATTTTCATTACAATATTCACAACCCTATACAAGCTACATTGTTTATTTTCCTCTACTCTCGTTTTGTAAAGTTTTTAGTTTGCGGAATACACCAAACTAATTTTGGTGTTTATGTACCATTTTCAGACTTACTAGAAATATCTTTTCAAGAATTTTTTATTTGAAAAGAATACCAATAAAAACTGTCAGTCAGTTCTTTTGTATGATTAGACAAGAAACTATCAAGTTACTTTCACACCTTGCACCAAAGTTGTTTTTTTCTACAGCATTCCTCAATATGGCGTTGAAATTGAATATAACAAAATGACAGCACCAAACTAGAGTAATAGAATTTTACTAATAAATGACTGTAGTACTCAAAATGTGATCCAAAATGTTTACATGTCAGGCAAGGTTAACAACCTTAACCTCAAGGCTTACCTTTTACACACCATGTGGTAAGAAAGTTTCATTTATGTTTAAAACTTCTTGTGTTTACTAATTAATTTAAACAATGTAATAAAAGTGATTTAAAGAAATGTGTTACATAAGCTTTAAGAAATGAGACATATTTCACTTAATATGGATAAAGATATCCATATGTTCCTCTGCTGTAGGTGAATGCCTTGTCCAGTGAAGTCATGCAGGAAGTTAAACAAGTGATGCAAGAAGTGATGGTAAGCCCTCATGTCTCTGGTGTGGTGTTGATGTCTTCCAAACCAGGCTGTTTCATTGCAGGAGCTGACATTGGGTAAAAACATTTGGCTGTGTTCCTTTCCTTTAAAAATAATCCATACCAAAATTGTTTGTGTTTCTCTTTATAAATACTTAGCAATTCTACAGAGAAAAAGTTCTTCTTTAGTTAGTTATCTGGTTGAACTCGTTTCTCTTTTGTTCTTTCTTGACATCATTATCTTGATTGTTTTTCTGGCATATCTTTAAAAAATGTGTACAAGAAACATAAATTGACTTTGTATGTAAGAATATTAAATGTTTCAAAGTAAATTGTTACTTTTAAGAAAAAAGCAGCATACTTTATACATCAAATCTTAGCTTATTAACCCAAAGTTATAGGAAGTTTATAGTTAGTTGCAACAGAAAGCATTTTCTCTTCAATAGTAAAACATGGTAGACTGTATACTTGAAACATAATCTCTTGCATTGAGAAAAACTATATGTTGAAAATAATGTATGCAGATCAGGAATTTTTAAAACTTGTAATGTTTACTGAAAGTTTGCGAAGTTTCATGAAAATATATTGGAAGTTATAGTATAGTAACTCTGAAGGTCATTTTATGTCACGAACTTGGCTGATTCACACAACGAGAGAATAAATCAGTTGCTTTCATCTAATTGATCATTCTCACAAGGCTTGGATAGGTGGAATAATTGAAAATAGTAATAATCAAAAACACTGATTTTGTTTAGTTGATTATTTTCATAAGTGAAGACACTAGTCAATTAAGGTGAATGATAATAAAAAAAACAATAATGAGAAATCATAATGGTAATATTTTGATTACTTGGAATAATCAGAAAAACTAATTTTCTTGATTAATTGTTTTATATAACACTGATTAATGTACTCAATGCTCATAGGTAATTGGTTAGTCAAATTAACTCCCCTTTTCTGTTCCACACCTGAAGAAACATTCCAGAGAAAATAAGGCAAGAGCATTTACAAGTAGCTATAACAGTCATCATTCTGCCACATGTATCAAAGTGAAGCTTAAATTAGTATTAAATAGCTAATTTTTTCACATATGACCAGTAAGAACAGACTGAAATCTGATTTCTTACTCATCATACACCCCTCCTTTTCATACATGAAACAAGTACTTATGGTACTCTGTGTGTGTGATTTCTTTAATCGCATTCCAGTTTCATAAGAAGCCCTGTGATCTGTACATTTAGTCTTTAGATTTTGGGGGAGTTGTTCTTGTGTAGAAAGTCATTAAGCTTTTGAACTGGTTTAGTAAAAAACAATTTACCATTTAGTTCATTAGTACTTGGTAGAATACTTTAGTACAAAGATAAATTGATCTCACTAAAGTTTGTATATAGTAAATGCTTAATTTAAACTTGTAAATATAGCCTTCAGCAGGACTTGCCAGGTCTCTATGGCTCCTAAAAAAACTCTTGGTATTAAGAAGTATTAGTAATTTTTATGATAAAAAAGGGTGTACTTTTTGATATACACAATAATATTTCTGCTATACTTAAGCATCACAGAAAAGATTGATCCAGCATTTTGATTTCTAATAAATATTGAAATATCATAAAGGAAGTCCAAATTTACATAATTCTACAAAGCCTTTTAGATTTCTGATGTTTGACCACATGTACCTGCACAGGGGTTCTTAGTTTCTAAGATGTATCTGAAACAATTGATGCTGAAAGTTTCTGTGAGCTTTACATAATTCTACATATTGCACAGAAGATATTTTGGGACTAGTTTAACTTGAAAACATTATAAATATACAATTGCACAAAAAAGCAGCGTGTGTTTTATTTATGTCTAAAATGCATATTAGGCCACAGATTTTCTAGTGGCAGAGCAGGAAGTACTCACTTGCCCCTCTCTGGGTAAAGCTGCTATCCTGGCTTTTTGAATTTAATCCAGGCTCCTTAGTGTTGAAGAAACTTGGCAATCCCTGGTCTTGAGTTTTGTCTAATAGTGCCATCTATATGTCAACTCAGACTTTTAAAATGGAAAATAATTTTTTCCCACTTAGTGAAGAACTCTTTACTTCACTGTCTTGGATAAATGGACAACTATGATGAGCTACAAAATGAGCTAAAAAACTAAAGGAAATAAATGACAGAGCTACCGTGCACTTGGAAAAAGTAATGGCTTAAAATGCAAAGAGCTAATATATATATATATATCGGCACATTTGCCATTCTAAATAACAATATGCCGTGTAATTGAAATTGTCAAGATTTTGTACTGTGTCAGTTGTTTTAAGCTGATAACAGAATATCAACTAAATAAATTACAGTTATTCTTTCATTTATGCTACATTGTTTATATGTTTAACATATAAACTCTTCAACAACACAAGTAAACAGTTAATTTCATATTGTTATTAGTTTAGTAGTAGTCAGCTGTAGACTGACAGGTTTAATGTAAATTTAAACTAGTGTATTAATCATATTGATAGGATGTTGGAAGCATGCCAAACAACAGAAGAAGTCCAGAAACTGTCTAAGGAAGGACAGAACATGCTACAAGAGCTAGAAAACAGTAACAAGCCTATTGTAGCTGCCATTATGGGTTCTTGTTTAGGTGGAGGACTTGAGGTAGGAAAACTCCCTCTGGAGTACAATAACTGTGTTTAGATAGAGAAAACACACAGATTTAGAGCACTGTTAACTCTTTCAACCCGGGCTCGGTCCCTGGGACCAACCTTGTAACCATATTGTGCTTGTTATAGTTTTTATGCTATAACTTTTAAATTAGTAAGCGAATATTAACGAAATTTAGCAGATTATCAGTAAACAATGCTCTCATACACAGAATATAACTTTTTTTTTATTAAGTCTTAAGGTTTACAAAGCAATGTTTTTCTCATGTCTATTTTTTTCTTTTCACATGTTGCCTATCTATCATGCAAAGTAATATTCATTTTAAGGTTAAAAATACTTTTGTGCATGAGAAAATTTTGAAATTTCACATGCAAAATCTTTATAATGTTGAGATAGTTATCAAACATTTCTTAAGAAAAAACTTTATATTTTATCTGTTATTTTCAGTAATTAATCTCTGTATGGGATCAGTAGATTTGATCAATCTCGCAACCACCATAAAAAATTAGGAAATGAATATAAATTATGTCTCTTTCATTCTAGAATGAA
>NW_013667546.1:77910-94275 GCF_000517525.1 Limulus polyphemus
ATATATATATATATATATATATATATATATATATAGATTATTGCTATTCTGAAATAAGTTCTTAGTTATTTTTCCTAAAACATAGAACAGTAAATAAAGAAGTAAAGCAAACAATTATTTCTTCTAGTTAGGACCTTTGTACTCAGTTGCTGCTTGACGTAGGTTGCCAAGTCTAAAAACTTTGCACATGGAGGATATGAAACAAAATATATTTCTTAGGTTTTATATATACTTTTGAATAATAAAAAATCATAAATTACTACATCAATACCATAGAATTTTACTATAATTTCTCAAACTTACTAACTAAGCTATATTTGGGTCTAAAACAAATATGAAATTTTGAGCAGACTAAAGACACAACCTACCTCATTGAAATCTTGGTTCAAAAGAAAGATATGGCTGAGAAAGCCACTCAGGGGGACATTCTGGGCTTCCGATTGGTTATTCATGTCATATATAGAAGTAAGTGTATATAAGGGAGCATTTCCAAAAATGGAAAGAGGTGAGTGGGATGCCAATGTGTTTGATTTCTTACATGAGCAATATCTTAACAAATACAAAACACCTTGTTTTATATTCTAGCATGTCAATATGTAATTTGAGTTTCTAATTTGTAAGAAACTATAGATTTGGTATTTTGACTTCACAAACATATAATTTGAACCAATGCTGCATTCAACCTACCACGTGACACACAAAAATCGATGTTTATCTGTGTTTTTTTAATATTTACTTTTAAAATAACAGATTGAGTAATGTATAGTTCTAAAATTTGAATTATAATCTACAGATTGATACAAAATTTATTGACATAAATTCATGAAATAGTAGTTCAACAAAATTTTGAATGTGAGTCGACAAACGAGATGACACGGCCTTTCACCTGTGACCCGTCTCGAAAGGGTTAACTCTTTCCATATGGGCTACATGCACTGAATCTAATTCATAACCATAAGATTAATTATACTATAACTTATGATAATTTTTGCATATCTTCACAAAATTTGCACATTATCAGTAAGCAGTATTTGTACACAAAAAATCAGGTTTTTTTTAAATAAGTATTTCTACTAAAACTTTCTTCATGAATAAATGGAGACAAACTCACTCAAAGTATTGATTGCTCTGAATGCAAAGTGATTTCGATGTTAAAATAAAAAATACTTTTCTTCTTTTGAAAATGTTTAAAATTTCCTTTGCATAATTTGTAAAACCTCCTAAAATAAATATCAAATATGTTTTGTTTTTCCAAAAATACTGTATTGTATCCATTATTTTCTCTACCTTAACTCAGTACGGGGTCAGTTGGTTTGACCGACCTTGTAACCACCATAAAATACTAGAAAGTAAATCTAAGTTACACTTTTTTTTTTCTATAATCACTTCAGATTATAACAGGAAACCACATTTCTTTGTCCTAAATAGCTTAAAGCTCATAACAGTGTGTGTATATACTTAATTATATTGTTTTATTGATCTTTTAATCGTGTGTGATTAATAAGTTGTAAATCACTTGGCAAAACATGCTGCTCATGTTATCATATCAAATTATGTAATATGCGAGCTGTTCATGAGCATGCCTTGAGAATAATTTTTGTTTTTTCATTAACATAACCTAATAAGTTTCTAATTTTTAGATTTTAGTTACTTTTATAATAATAAAGGCTACATATCAAACAATATATATATATAGCACTTGGATTTTTTTTTCTTATGCTGTGGAGTATTCATGGAACTGAAGCCTACTTTTTATACTAATGGTACTAATAAATTAAATAATGCACTTAAGAACACAGAATACTAACACGTAAAAAGCAGATATTTTCCTATAACTATCATAATTTTTCTGGCTTTCTAAATATGTGATAAGAGCCTTTAAAAACTCGGCTAAGCTCTTCAGTGTGTTTCCTGTAGGAATAAAGTTTCAAACTGGAAGTGAAATAGATAATTCTCTGTGCAAAAAACAATGTAATATAATATGTCATTTGATAGATTGAAACTTTGGCTTTCTATTAAACATATAGTATTAAACATCGGAGAGAACTTTGGGCAATTTCTGAAAGAGAGGATGTGACAGGTGGGCATGGCAAATGGGTCTGATATTCCAGTTTATGGCTCCATAAACAAAAAAGATTGAAAGCTATAAAAATTATACTTTACCTGAATAATGAATATATTATAATGAGTAATTTACATTAACTTACATACTTCACTGAGGGATAGCAAATAAATTAGAGAAGAAGAAAGGCCTAGAGAGGAAATGTCACAATTCTCATACTAGAGGAGATTGATGATTTTTTAAACGTTTCCTTTTAAAATTAAGAACTTAAAACTTGTATGATATTAAAAGTTTATTAACTTTTTTATGCCAAGTGTATTTGTGTACATTGATAATAAAATGGTTTAATTAAATTTTGAATGTATCTTTAAAAATATTTTGACATGTGCAAAAAAGAGTACCCATAGGGAAAGAGTTAAGAAATAGATAATGAGAAACTAACATCTTGAAAAAGTACCAATGTTTTCAATGTATATTAATCAGTTTCTGGTCTGTTATTTCCTTTAAGATGTCTAGGAAATCATAAAACCTTTCTTGTACAGTGTAATAATCAAAATTAAAAGATAATGCAAGCTTATACATTATTGGATAATTTCAGAATTATAAATTATGAATCAAATTATAAATTGGTTTACTCTTTATTTGGAGTTGTATACATTTTGCATTTCTCAGCTCATTGGCTCAACAAGTGTTGCATAGGTAGCTTCAGTATTTTAAAGTATTTATTCACAAGTTATTAACTTTTAGAAAAATAAAAGGTAATAAGAGTTCTTAACATAGTATGGAAAAACTGTAGGTTGCATTAGCATGCCAATATCGGATTGCTGTGAAGGACAAAAAGACAACGCTTGGACTACCAGAAGTGATGCTTGGTCTGCTCCCAGGGGCTGGGGGGACACAGAGACTCCCAAAACTTGTAAGTTTTTGTTCTGTGTTTTATCAATCTGGACATGTTGTTTTTTATTTTGTGATAGTAAAAAACACATAGGATAAAAAGTGAAACACATAAAAGAACTTGACATGTTGACTTGTTTTCTTCATTTATGAAATTTTTAGCTTCTACCATACAAAGTTGAGATTCAGTGCTAGATTTGTCTGCACATTGCTATACTTGCTCTCTCTTGCTTTTAACAAAACCTTTGTTTTGTGTCATTATTTGTGACATAATAACAATAATTTTATTATGAATGCTGTATCAAATGTCAACATTATATAACCAGTGTATTGTGTAATGATAATAAACAACTTACAGTTTACAGGAATGATGTTTTAAAATATACTGTTTTTTTTTCTGAGGCTAAATAGTATAAAGTTTTTTATAATTCACAAGGGCATAAATAACTCTAAAGCTTAATATCTTAAATTACAGAGGATAGAAAATGGTACTTAACCATAATATTATTTTTTCTTCATCTTGCACTTATATAAAGCTATTACTCAACTGCCAGGGTTTCTTCCTTTGCCCATCTAAGCATTGGTCTGAATGCTGCTTTGCTCTCACAAAACAAACTTACTTGACTAAACGTTGTTCCAATCAATATTAATCAACACAGTCTTTAACTGAAATACAAAACAAAAAGGAGGCTACTTTGGGATAAGCAGCCTTGATTCGTTTTCTTCAGTTGGTTCATTGAGTGTGTGATGGTTTGGGTCTTTCCACAGTTGCTTTTGAGCCTGCCTCTTAGTTGAAGGCTTCAAAGTCTGAGAACAAATATTTAGTTTTCTCTCCATCCATGGACATTGTAATTCATGCAGGAAGGTTTACTTATCAGTTACGTAAAGGAAAGTTATGCCTTATCCAACAAGGTTGTCGGAACTTCGTGATTTAGCCTACCGCTTGCAGGTGAAAGCATATTCAGACTCTCAAGTAATACATCTGCTCCTGAATTTCGGGGTTCTTTGGCAGAGTTTGTTGTTTACCTGTATACCTTAATGTCCCCTGGTAGGACAGGGTATGTCTATGGATTTGTAGTTCACCTGAATATTAATGTCCCCTGATGGGACAGGGTATGTCTACAGAATTACAACTCTAAACTCCAACCTTTTGTTTTCCTTATACTACACTTTGTTGGAAGCCTCTTAGGTTCACCAACTTCATTGATGACGAGCTGGAACCATGGTTTGCATGTACATTGGTTTGATTGTTAGCTTCTACATTCATGCTTGTTGTTGTTGGTGTCTCAAATTTCATTGGCTCCTACAGGGGATCTGGGTTCTGCCCCTATTCAAGGATACAGACCCCTGACATTAGCACCTAGGTACATTGGTACCCAGAATATATTCTGTCTATATCTACGGGTTCTGCTGCTCAGTTAGATCACTGCCATCAGCATCGGAGTTTATTGTATACTTTCAGGGTGTGGGGGGGGGGGCTAGATTCTAAGTATTTCTGGGTGTGTGGTACCTTTATCCACAGATCCAGGAGCACTACAGGTCCTTCAGTCAGGTTTAGTCCTTTCAATTCACATCTTCACCAATATTATCCACCCAATTTGTAAGATTTCCATCTCCTGCAGATTCTCATGAATTGGTACTTAATTCTAGGGCTACCAGTGTTTGGCTGGTCTAGAGGTAGTGAAAATGTTGTGCTAGTTCTCCTGGGGTTTTATTCCTGTTAGTTGTTGGGCCTAAGAAGACAGAAGATTGGGGTCCTGTAATTGTTCTTTCTTGTCTATATCAGTGCCTCAATTCTCCAAGATTGAGAAGTTACTCATTCCTCAATCTGAGTTGACATTGTTTACAGGGATTGTGGCTGTCCAAGTTCATTGTAGTTGGCTCCTATCTGCAGATTGCCATAGTCAGGTACTGCAGCTCGGGGTTTTTATCATTGGCATAGCATAGGCTTCACATGGTTTCTGCCGAATCATACAGGTTTTTTTTCTCATCACCTCCATTCCATAACTTTGTGCACAACTGGTTACTGCTGGCACCATCTCGTCAGTTGTCATAACAACACACCCAGATTCTAGTTTCAGAAACCAAGGCAGGCTTCATTCTCAGAGCTGAGACATCTATTCTTGCTTCATTTCAGTATGTCATCAGTCTGGATATTTTATTTTTCATCAAGTCTCTCAGTTGGGCTTAGCTGGCTCACATCCAGGTCAGTGCTATGGAAGAGCAAACCTGATTCTTACCTCTCCTTATCCCAATGCATGGATGGTTCTTTCTCTTCTGGGAATGTGGGCTCACTCGAAATCTTCATGTTTTGGGGAAGAGAGCACAAGTGATCCTTTTAATTGTCATTTTGCAACCAAGGGATCATAAACAACAATTCACTGGATTCCCCAGTTTCCTTACTCAGGATCATTCTTCAATCTTGAAGGGTGGTTAAGTCAAGATGCTACTAAGGTATTGGTTCTTATACTGCCCCCTAGTCCAGATTCCATCTCTTCATGAATGCCTCACTTCAGGAATGGGGTGCATGTACCAACAGTCAGAAATTCCAGGGGTCTATGCATGAATAATAAGGCTTCCCTACACATTGTTTTAGTCCTTCTTGCTTTTCTAGAAGCAATGCCTTATGATATGGGGAAAATTATCAGGTTTCAGTCTGACAATTCTGTGGTGGTGTCTTGTGTTTCTCATCAAAGAGTCACTTGGTCCATTTCTCCTTGTTTTCTAATCTTGGACATCCTTTCTCAGGACCACTTCTATCATATCACCCTACTAGCTTGCCATGTTTCATGGCTGATGACTGCAGTAGCAGATTGGTTATCTCAACCCAAATAGATTCTCCAAACAGGTTCTATTGGTTTGGCTCTAATTTTGCTACTCTGATTGGTGGGTTGACCTTTCGTTGGAACACCCAACTACTGAGAATTTGGTCTCCAGTACTTCATCTTCGGACTTTGGTAATGGATGCATTCTGTCAGGACAGGACTGCTATTCTAGGCCTTCCTTCCAGTTCATATCCATTTTTTTTCTTTAGGGAATATGTATGTTCTGTATGTATATCAATTCTTCCCTAAATCTGTTCAAGATCCCTTCCCAACTGTTTAGGCCAATCTACATAAGCCAGATCATGTCTCATTCCATCAAAATTGGCTTTCCTGAAATTTGGAATTAGGGTACTATTCTTCCTCAACTCTACATGTAGTAAAATCCCAAACCTAATAGTGAAATGGTCACTAACCACAACTCTGTCTATCATAGTCACATTAGATGCTAATATTAAATTTAATATAGCTTCTTCTCTTGTAGGTTCCATCAGCAGTTGGTGTATAAAGGTATCTGAACAATTTCCCAAAACCTATCCCCCTCAATCAATACCCCTGAAATTAAAATCTCCATAATAATATCTTTTTCAGCTATCATTCTAATCTCATTATACAGTTTCTCATTAACTTCCACATTCTGACCTTGTGGTCTATAACAAATCCCAATTACAAGACTTTTCTCTTTATTTCCACTTAAAATTAACCAAAACTGACTCAACCACAGTGCTATTTTCTTTAATATGCTCTAACTCAACAGGATGTAATTCACTCCTCACATATAAAGCTGCTCCTCCCCTTTTTTCAATGCTCTATCTCCAGTAAATAATCTGTAGCCTAGTATTTCAAAAAAGTTTCCCTCATCAAAATTGTTCAAATCCAACCAAGTCTCAGTGATATCCATAATATCAAAATCCTCAATTTCCATAACTGCTTTGAACTCATCAATTTTATTTCTAATACTACTAGCATTACAATAGTAACAATTAATCAAAGATTTTTTAATTATATTCATGGTTGTACATGTTTTCCTGTCAATTATATTTCCTATTTTACTAATATTATAGTCTTCACCTCTGTCTAGCCCTAGTTTAAATCTGCCACTACAGCAAGCTAACATGCTAGCCCTTTTCTTGTTTAAGTGTAAGCCATCCATTCCAAAAACATTAATTTTCCCATTAAAATTACACAAGCCTGCAAATTTAAACTTCATAAAAGTTGTTGTGTTTTTTATAATAGATTTTCCATAATTAAGCTGTGCAGATTTCAAAAATAATATTCATTTTTTTCTAGCACATAAAGATTTTTTACAAATCAGGAAGAAAAAAACTCTTGCTTCGATCAAGTTATTATTTCATTTACCAAAATGAACATTTTTTTATTATTATATTTGTTAAGAAAAATACAAACAAACTGAAGAAAATGGAAAAACACTGATGTCAAATTAATATGCGTCTTCATCCATCATGAATTTTTTTTTTTATATGTACGTCTTTTAGTCTCAAAACTAGGTGTTGTTGTCTTTCTTTTATGTATTGTGTTATGATGTTTTGTAAAAAATCTGTACATGATGGAGAAAAATGGATATCATTTTTGAATTTAGTGTACAGGAATAACTGTACCAAAAATTTCAAGACTATATAACCATCACAGGACTGTGTTATCCAACAAATCCAACCAACCTATTTGCTCATCCCTACATATTGATTTAAGCCTGGCATTCAATCCTAGTGACATACTTAGTATCTCATCCCGAAACTTTATTTCTGGCAATATCTCTAACAAAATCAAGCTATGATCCCTTTCCTTAAATGCCCTTATCAATGTTTTATACTTATCAATAAGCTCCTCAGATCCATCTATCTTTAGCCCCAACATGTACCTCAAAAACTGCATTGCTACTAGCACTCTTAACTATCTCTCTGGTTTTATCAGTTGTATCCTGTACCTCTGCTCCTAGATAGCATAAGCATATTATTTTGCCCCTATTTACTACTACTCTGTCTACATGTCTAACTATAGAGTCACCTATGAATATAACTTCCCTATCCTCTACACTATTATCTTTTGTGATCCCATCTGTTTCCCATACCTGCTCCCCCTCATCACTAACAAGTGCTTGAAACTGGTTGCTTAACCTAAACCCAAGCCCATCCTTTCCTCTAAATGCATTATTTTCCAAGCTTTAAACCCTATTTCCTTTTTTAGCTCCCTTGAAATCCTGCTTGCGACTGTATCCTTTGCATGTAGAAGTTTAAGTTCTTCACTAAGCCTAACAAATTTAATGATTTGTTTTAAAATAGCTGGTATATGATAAGTAATTTCTACAATACTAAATGTAAGAGAGCTTTCCTATTGCTTCTACTTTCTTTTATATTTAGGAATGCAAACCAAATATACATGGGCAGGATTTGTGTGTATATGAGGGGGGCAAAAAGTCTGACTTAATTATTTTGAATGTCATGTGGATAATATATCTCACAGAAAGAAAAGTGGAGGCAAATGACTCCTTGACCTCCCACAAATTCCATTTTCGTTAGTAAAAAAAACACTTGATACTAATTTAAAGCTTGAAGGCTAAATACTATATCATATATATATATATATATATATATATATAAACACACACACACACACACACACACACACACACACACACACACACACACACACACACACACATGCACATATTATCAATGTACTATCTACAAATGTTTTCATATAATCTTCCATAGATATCAATCCCAAGTGCTCTTGATATGATGTTGACTGGAAGAAGTATTCGACCAGATAAAGCAAAGAAAATGGGCCTTGTTGACCAACTAGTCATGCCCTTAGGTAAACATGTTTTCTTTCATAAGCTGTTGAAATATTCACACAGGTTATTACAGTGAGTTATTGCCAAGGTTTTCTTATAATAATAAGTCTTGTTGAAAAACGTTGCTTGGCAGTCCTTTTGTTCATTATTAGCAATTGTGCTCTACAATTAAAGTACTAAATTGATTTACAGCATGAACAGATATTCTCATTGTTTCTCTATGAACATGGCACATATTCACCTGTTATTTGATTTGAGTTTTTGAACTTAAGACTGGTAATTGTCACAAATGTTAGATTTCTGCTGTTAATTCTACTAATGGTTGCAAGAGAATTTCCTCACCAAATGTTCCACTGAGACTCAAGGTTCATATATTAAAAAAAAGTAGCATATCATGGATAATGTTCAGAGGATGGTTATCATCTCAGTATACTTGTGTACATCATTTCCAGTGTAATTTCTAGGAGCACTTAAAAGAAGAAAACAATATTTAATGTGATATATTCCTGAAAAACAGAATAAAAATGGTATTGATAAAGCTGAAAGAGTTCAGAATGTTGTTCTCACAAAATATAATCAAACAAAAGCAATTTATAGGAATATTTCATGGGTGTCTTTTACTGTTTTCTCATTTGAAACATTTCAGTTGTATAATGATTTATCTCAGTAACTTAAGAAGCGCTTTGAGCTGTAGTAAGGATATATATATATATATATATATATATATATATATTACAAAGTATTTGTAGATAAAGGAATTTGATAAATAAAATTTTACTAGTACTTTTTTTATATATATATATATAAAGGTCCTGGACTGGACACACCTGAAGAACGAACTCTTAGTTATCTGGAAGAAGTTGCAGTGGATACAGCATCAAAATTGGCCAGAGGTGAAATGAAACCTCAGAGAAAGCGTCCTCTTATTGAAAGTAAGAGTGTATTTATTATGTTGAATTGTAGTATGAAATATGAATAATAGCAAGATTTCTCCTTTAACACTTTTTGCTATGGACATCTTTTTCTGTACCTACCACAAGCTTTTAGTGAATTACATTCAAAATTTAAATAAACTATTTTCTTATCATGGTATTCAAACAATTTTAGCATAAAATTGTAGCTGATAATCCAACTCTTAATCATATATGTTTTAAGTTCTTAATTTTATAAAACAGTGTTTTAAAAAATCCTGAATTTCCCCTAGTATGAGAATTGTGACATTTTCTCTTTAGGCATCCCCTCTTCTCTAATTTATTTACCACCCCTCCAAGAAGTATGAAATTGAACATAAATTTCTCATTATAATGTTGTCATCACTCAAGCAAAGCATAATATTTGTAGCCTTCAATTTTATTTAGTTACAGAGTGATCAAATAGAAAATCAGACCCCTCCTGCCATGCCCACCTGTCACATCCTGTCTTTCATAAATTGCCAGTATTTCTCTCTGATGTTTAATACTATATTTTTCTATACGGAGAATTCTCTATTTTGCTTCCAGTTCAAACTTTATTCCCATGGAAAACACATCGTCAAGCTCAGCTGAATGTTTAACAGCTCTTGTCACATAGTTTGAAATAAAAAAAATTGTGATAACTATGGCGCATTATCTACTTTTTGCATGTTATTATTCTGCATTCTTTGGTGCATTATTTAGTTGAATAGAAAATTATTTAGTGCAGTTGTGCCATTAGTATAAAAAAATAGGGTTAAGTGTCATTGACAGTCAACAGCAAAAAAAAAAGACTGAGTTCAGTATTTTATTTCATGTTTTTCATGTGTATTCCTTATTTATTATTATAACAGTTACTAAAATGTAAAAATTAGAAACTTTTTAGGTTAGATTGTGTAAAATATAGAATAATAATAGTAAATTTTTATGAAGTATGCTTGCGAGTAGCTCATGCATTATGTAGGATAAGGTGATCTTCACATCACCAAGTAATTTACAATTTATGTGGTGCAATTATTAGTTGGACATGGTTCAAAGGACAATAAAAGAAGAAAATTTAGTATAAACAGGTGTCTTCTGTTATGAGTTTAAAGCTGTTTAGGATAAACAAATGTAGTTTCATATTACAATTTGAAATCATTCCAGAAAAAAAAAAAGGTAATTTAGATTTTTTTATGGCTACTGGATCAGTGAGATTGATCATCTTCAGGTTACACAATGAAATTTGAGATTTTTCAGATGAAGAAAAATATTTTTAATCTTACATGAAAATCGCTTTTCACTCACAGCAGTCAACACTTTGACTCCATAAAATGAAAATAAAGTGAAAATACTTCATTAAAAATTCTGATTTTTGTTTGTCTACAAATAACTTGGTAATTATGGAAAGCTTGAAAAATTTTATACCATATTAGGAGTTATAGTATGTAAACTATAAAAGTCAGTTTGAGGTTGTGAACTCTGCTGATTCGACTGAGCCCATAGTGAGATAGTTAATAGCTGTGTTAAATTGATATATATTTTTCTGTTATTTTTTTAGGAGTAACACAAAAAGCTTTTAGCTACTCTTACATCAGGGAGCAACTGTTTAAAAAAGTTCAAGCTCAGGTTATAAAACAAACTCAAGGTCTCTATCCTGCTCCCCTGAAAATCCTGGAGGTATGTATTCAGTATGTTGTCTTTTTTAACCTAAATTGATATCATTCAGGCCTTAAAGCTAGGCTGAACATGCTTTGGTGATATTATTATTTATTGATTTAATTTTTGTAAACATTTTTAGACCTGTAAGTTGATGAGGAGTTGGGAGATACAGACAACCACAGATGACACGTTTTCAAGAGCTGCGAACCAGCTGCATTTAATGGCTCTGCCATTTATATGCAGACCAGCACTGCAGACTGTGTATGGTGCAATAGTAGGTGCACAAAACCTAAATACAATGAAAAATATGTTGCATATTGAGGGCACTTTGCATCTAAAAGGGTGGGATTTGAACTCCTGTATCCACTACTGACAGACGCATGTTCAAAGACATGATATACACTCTCGCATGCTAGACAAATTTCATCATTTTTGTGTCACATGCAGTTCTAATCACTCAATAATATTTTATTTAAGGGATCATCTGAAATTGTGTATACGTCACAGTAACATTTTTTTTTAATAAATTTAGGCCTATCACAAATGACTAGGTCTGCATGTGTTTTCAGATTTTTTTTTTTAAATACTCGTATTGTAGATGCAGGAATACGTATATTTTCTAATGCATATATTTTCCTTTTCTTTTTTGAACATGGTGGGCCTGGAGCTGCAGCTCCACCAGTCCCCATCTTAATCTGGCCCTGGTGATCTCCTCCAGATGTGAGAACATTCTGTAAATTGTAAGAAATGTGATGATGAAGTCAAACCTAGTAATGGAAGCAAGAAGAATAAAAGCCTTATGCTTTAATTCCTTAAACCTGAGCAGCTGGTTAAAAATTCCAATTTAGCCATCAAATGATGACAGCTTTTGATAACATTTATGTTTCATTGGCTGAAAACTAATCCAAACAATGTTAATATCCACCTTTTATTAATAGACCAGAATTTCCATGAAGCTTTATTGTTTGTTTTGAAACATGTTTTAGATCAACAGCAGAATGCACAAAAACTTACAAGTTTAAAGAGTTAACATCAAACTCCAGTCAGATATAAGTGTTGGATCATACTGGTCTGCATGTTATCCAAGTACAGTGACTTCAAAGACTTTCACCAAGTAGATTTATTCTTATTAAAAATGAATGTAAACATCATGCCTTTCAGCTGTTCTTGTACAACTTTGATCCAATAGGGTTTTCTCCTGCTCCCTTCAGTCTCATCAGTATTGACAATGCATGACAGAATTCCATCTTGTTTGGGACTGTTTCGAAAGAACAGACAGGCTGTTTCCAGTATGTCCACTGCAGTGAATATACACACAGCCAGTGGTACTTCTTGGTGTATTATAGCTTAAAGTCTCCTTTGTTTATTGCTTATGGATGAAGCATTATTTTGTATTGAGCTTTCTCAATGCAGCTTTTATTTATTCTCTCAACTCATACCCTCTGATTATAAATGGCCATAAAACTGTAAGGAATCTTCGCGAATGTTTGCCTCTGTAACCATAAAACGTACACAAGGTGCAAGTTGTTCAATATTGGGAGATGTGACCTCATCAGCTGTGATGGTGTAGTACAGTAAACCCTACAATGTGGGTTTGTTCAACACAAATTCGCTTATACATATAAAAGTAAAGCAACCAATTATCTGCCAAACACAGAAAATTCAATTATGTGTGGTTTTCCCAACATGCAAACATATGAGTGCTCTAGATTGTTATAACATAGAGAAGATACCTAGAGAAACTGTGTGATGTGTAACACTAGGGGAAATTCAGAATTTTTTTTCAATATTTCCTTATAGAATTAGGAACTTAAAACATATATACTATTAAAATATGGATTATTAGCTAAGGTTTTATGTTATACTAATTGGTTTAATGTAGTTTAATAAAAATTTTGAATGTAAGACAAAAACCTTGTGACATGCACAGTAAACAATACCCGTAAGGATAAAAATAAACAATCTCCAGCTTCCCAAGCCTCACTCCATCCCCACCACATTTCTAAGTGATTGGGCTAAGTTCAGTACTGTGTAGTCAATTTATTTTTGCAATTTTTTGCTGGTTTTCATAATTATCTTTAGATAGCAGTATGGAATCTAAATGTAAGGAAAGTGTTAATGACGTAAAGAAAAGCCTCAAAATTATGACATTAGCTGAGAAAATTCAGGTCATCGATAAGTTATGAAGTGGGATGAGTGTAACATCCATAGGTCGGGATAAGGGCATGAATGAGTCTTCTGTACATATGATTAGGAGGAGTAAAGAGAAAATCCATGCGAGTGCTAAGGTTTCTCAAGTGCCTAGAATGAATCTGTTCATGGGAAAAAATGGAGAAATTATTGAATGTGTGGATCAGTGAACAAAAAAGGATCTGTTGTTGATAGCATAGATATGCGTGAGAAAGCACATAGTTTCCAATGAGGGGGGAGTACTGCGGATGCCAGTGAGTTTGAGGCAAGTAAAGGCTGGTTTGCCAAATTTAAGCTACAATTTAATTTGCATAATGTGAAGCTGGGTCAGCCGATAGCTATGCAGCTGCACGGTTCAAGCCATGGTTCCTTGAATTCATTAAGATAATAGGATATACCCCTCAACATGTGTTTAATGCATATGAGACAGGGCTCTTTTATAAGAAGATGGGCAACAGGACATACATCACCAAGGAGCAGAAGGTAGCATTTAGGTTTAAGGCCTTTAAGGATAGGGTCACTTTGCTTTTTTTGTAGGAATACATCGGGTGATTTATGGATAAGGCTCCTGCTTATGACCCCTGACACACTGTATTCAGACATCCTTATGTGGAGATAATATTTTTACCTCCCAATACCACACCCGTCCTGCAACTGATAGACCAAGGAGTAATAAGACATTCAAGTCTTACTATACAAGGAATATCTACCAACATGTAATCCAAGCTAAAGACTCTGCTGTTTTCTAAAACTTAACCAAGTTTTGGAAAGCTTATAACATTAAGGACTGTATCAATATTACCAAAATATTATGGGACAAGGTGAAAGAGTGTACCATAAGTACATGTTGGCATCATCTTTGGCCTGAAGTCCTGAGCAACTTCAAGAGCTTTCCGATGATTGAGAAGGAAGTTGTCAATATTGTGAGACTCGCTAAAGAAATTGGAGGTGAGGGGTTTGTTAATATGAGGGATGAGGAGGTGGTTGAGCTGCTGGAATCCCATTACCAAGAGTCAACAAATGAAGAACTTGAAGTGCTAATAGCCTCCAGTGATAATGATGAAGATGCTGAAGAGACAGAACCTGCTAAACCCATCCTCACAGCGAAGGCTGTGTCCGATCTCTTATGCAAGGCATATGAGCTTGCAGAAATGGCTGTAGACATAGATCCCATAATGGAGAGAAGTGTTAAATTTAAAAGAGGGTTTAATGACGTTCTAGCACCCTACACATAAATAATTGATCATACTCTAAAGGTTTAGCATAATTACTGCTGATTTAGCTATTATGAATGTATGTAAGTATGTATATACCATGTGATGTGTGAAGTATGTCACTTATTAGTACAAAATGACAACCATCACTAGAGAAAAAAATATTCTTATAGCATAGAAGAAGTATTTTGTACAGCATAAGTATGTAACACTCCAATTTAACAATGTGCTGTCAAATATATTTAATATCAATTATCCAATAGATGTTTCTGAATCTTATTTAATACTGCCACATGATGTATCTAAAGTAAAAACTAAATAGTATATACTTCTACAGGGTAGGCTATAGTGTTGTCTGAAACGGCCCTAGAATTAGCACATTGAGCTTTTCTTAGCCAGAATGACTAGAAGTGTCAGAATTTAAAAGTCAGTAATGAGTTCCCCTTAAATGATAGGTGTCTAAACTAAGAGACTTGTAATATTGAAATGCTATATATATATATATATGAATATGTACTAGGTTTTAACTTTGCAAATTTAGTTGTCCTTTTTTTATTTTATATTACCATTAACTTTGAGGTAACATCTAGTGTCATAATTGTTTTATTGTATTCTAATCTGGTTATTGACATGAAACAGTACAACTGAACAAATTAATTATTTTACCACAATGACTCATCTCTGGTTGTTATTTTCTGTATAAAGCCATCCAGGTATGTGCAACCTTTAGCTGTTTTCTTGCATGCTCTTTCACTCTGTTCTGGCCACACCATCTTGTAGGTTCTACTGTCATGAGGCCTAATTTTATAGTCAAATTAGATCTGCCACCAGGTCTATTTCATTTTGTATGCAAGATTAGAAGCAATTTCTTACCAGATCTGCAGTAATTTATAATGTTAATTATAGAACGGAGTATTATTTTTACAGTACTCTAACATTAGTGAAGCTATTAGTTATTTATTTGGACAGTGTAAAACCACTGAGTCTTTTGTTTTATAAATAAATCACAACAAGACTTATATATAGATCTTCTAATTTAGATCTAACTTATGCCTAACAATTTAGCTCTAATATTACACTATCCTTTGTGTCTGAATCTAGATCTAGTACTAGTAGTGGGCATAATGTTAGGCATGGTCTATATCCAGATGTGTACATCTAAGCTTAGATTCTATCATAAATATTATATTACACTCATAAGGAGACTATACCTAATAAATTCTCATGAAATTGAAAGTTTTAATGATTAGGCCTAAATGATCTAACGTTAAAAAGTTTAATCCTTAAAATATAACACGTTAACTTGTTAGGCCTAAAAACTATAAGTCTAATGTTAGATATTTGATATTAAATAAACAATGTACATGACAACTCCACCAATATCTTAGTGATATTTTTTGATTCAACTAGTCTGGCTTTAGTTCTAGGCTTAGGCAAATTTTAGGCTTAAAGCTAACATTATGCCTAAATAATGCACATTATAAGAATCACCTCCAAGATTTAATGTTAACAATTAATGTTAGATTTAGAATAACTTAGTTCTAGACTTATAAATCTAGTCCTAATGTTTCAGGTCTAATTTTTAAAAGAGCAAATCAGTAATTTGAAAATTATTCCTAATATTTACAAAGTATTCGTAGCAATGTATATATATATATATATATATATATATATATATATATAATAATTATGTAGTAGTTAATAATAATTGTTCGTACTACTATTAAGTAATAGTAATATTACTACACATACTATTACTTTAACTAACTAAACTACT
>NW_013667546.1:95275-100822 GCF_000517525.1 Limulus polyphemus
TAGTATATTAATAAGTAAAATAAATATATAATAATATATATATAATAATAGTAGTAAATATATATATATATATATATATATATATATATATATATATAACAAAATTTTATGAGTTGTTAAATAAGTATTGTTGACTACTATTTAGTAAATGAAATGTAATTACACCATCATTCTTTAAACTACAATAGCATCTTGATTTCAAATTTTACAACAAATACAGCAATATTGTTAGCAAAAAGATTATCAGTGGCTTGAAATGTGGAAATAATTAAGTATGTTAAGGTTATTTAGAACCACATTACAGTTAGTATCATGTTTAATTTAAAATGTTTAAATTTCAGTATTTAACCTAAGCCTGAGTAGACTTAGAATGCAACCATTTTGTTATATTTATCAAATAGTTTATCAATTGTTTATCATTAAAGTTTTTCTTCATTACCCATTCAAGCCGTCTCCAGCCATTATTATCAATTGTGTATTTTACAGACTCGTGTCTTTGCAAATGTGCATATAGAATACATTTTTAATATTGTTCTTTGTATCATGACATACGTTTCCCTGCTTACAACTTTTATTTTTTTAAGTCAGAGTTTCCAGTATTTTAACTCAAATTAATAGTAATAGTAATTAATATATATGTCTTAGAATTAGTGTGGGATTTGTAATATTTATTTCAAGATTTAAAATTTAGGTTTGCATTTTTTTTTCTTAATGCAGTTCCTTTTGACTGTGCTAACATTTGCTTTAGACAGGAGTTATAGTATTCTGAACTTTCACATATTGTTAAATATTTTTGCAGTCAAATGTTATCCCTGTTATGTTACAAGACAAACATTTAATTGTATAACTAAATCACTATATAAGCTGTGTTAAACTTATTTTCAGTCACATTAAATTCACTTTTTTTGTCTTGTTCCTGTTTATTTATGTGTTTCTTGTATGCCACACATACAGTGTAATAAGTTTTCCATGTGTTCTTAGGCTGATAATAGGTCATCATATTTTGGAACCATGCTTCACATCCAGCATTATTCCTCCATTATATCTTTCACTAAACTTCTGTTCCAACTGTTAAGGTATATTTTCAGTAACTGCTAAAACTTTTATATAATTGTAATCAGGGGTGTAGCTAGGTGTAAATTGGAGTTACAAAGGGTGTATGAGAGGAAAAAGACTCCCCCCATCCCAATGGTGGGGATACAGGAAGCCTGACTTGGGAAAGTTTTGAAATTTAAACCTGAAATGATGCATTCTGATTACTTTTGTTTTGCGAACATAATATATATATATATATATATATGCATAACGGGCACCATAAAGAATTGTAAAAATTTACTTTTTGATCACTGCTATTTTTTCTAAATTTTTGTTGGTAGAAAGCAACTAAATTAAAATTTTATATCAGAAAAAATTTGCCATGCCCCTGAATGTAACAAAATATAGGTTTAGGTTAAAATAATATGTTATAATGATACTAAGTTTCTGTGTTTTTCTTGTTTTAAAGGTTGTTAAGACAGGTCTTGAAAGTGGTTCTACTGCTGGCTACCAAGCAGAGTGCATGGGATTTGGTGAACTGGCAATGACACCTCATTCTAGAGCTCTGATTGGTCTTTATCATGGTCAAACACTGTGTAAGAAGAACCGATTTGGAGCACCTAGCATCTATGCCAAGTAGGAATTCCTGTTCAAACTTATTTCTTATTTTACTGGAGTTACTCTAATTTTGAAAGCTGTAGACTTCTTCATTTAAAGCAACTCCATTGTAACAGTGTTCATTGTTAGTACTCTGTAAACATCACTCAGAATTATGTTTCGTGCCAAGAATTTCTTACTGCAGATATCTTCATTATATCTCCTACTATACTGAATCATTGTTTTTCAGGAGAACAGGGAGATGAATTATTGGCTTACTCAAGTTACTGACTGACTCACTGTTTTGTGGTAGAGCAGGGAGATGAATCATTTGTTTACTAAGGTTATTGACTGATTCATTATTTTGTGGTAGTACAGGGAGATGAATCACTTGTTTACTAAGGTTACTGACTGATTCATTATTTTGTGGTAGAACAGGGAGATGAATCACTTGTTTACTCAGGTTACTGACTGATTCATTATTTTGTGGTAGAACAGGGAGATGAATCACTTGTTTACTAAGGTTATTGACTGATTCATTATTTTGTGGTAGAACAGGGAGATGAATCACTTGTTTACTCAGGTTACTGACTGATTCACTGTTTTGTGGTAGAGCAGGGAGATGAATCACTTGTTTACTCAAGTTATTGACTGATTCACTGTTTAGCAGGAGATCAGGTAGCTGAATTATTAGTTTGCTCAGGTTACTAACTGATTCACTATTTTGCAGGAGATCTCCTGCAAAATAGTGAATCAGTTAGTAACCTGAGCAAACTAATAATTCAGCTACCTGATCTCCTGCAAAATAGTGAATCAGTTAGTAACCTGAGCAAACTAATAATTCAGCTACCTGAGCAGGTAGCTGAATTATTGGTTTGCTCAGTTCATTAACCTATTAACTATTTTGCAGGAGAGCAGGTAGCTGAATTATTGGTTTACTCAGTTCATTAACCTATTAACTATTTTGCAAGTAAGTTAAGTTTGCTTGGTTTATGAATTGCTCAAGTTACTGACTGATACACTTAATATTCCAGTTAAGTGTGGATTGATGGGGACTGACCAATTATTATCTCTCTTGCAGAAAAGTAGGAGTTGTGGGTGCTGGACTGATGGGTGCTGGGATTGCACAGGTTAGTGTAGACAAAGGTTATGAAGTGATCCTAAAGGATGTCACTGCTGCTGGACTGGCTCGAGGAGAACATCAAATTGAAAAGGGATTATGGGATGCTCATAAGAAGAAGAAAATAACAGAGTAAGTAAACTATTTTTAGAGTAGGTGCAGAATCTGATACTTTTAAGACAAAGGGCAGTACCACATAAATTTGAAATATTTCTGACAATTTCAAAAATTAAGCATGATGTAGGGATGGCAATGCCAAAAAAGTACAGAAACAAGGAAGGAATAAATACACAAAACCATACAAAAATCTCTAGATAAATAGCCAGAAAGTACAGACTCAAATTTACAAGTTTATGTAAGACTGTATAGCACTATTCAGTTTAAATGCTTTTATTCAAACTTGAATTCATGCAACTGACAGGAATTCAGCATTTAGTTGTAGATAAAAGTTATGCTTGGAAAGATTTGACTACTTATTTAGGGATTTGTGTATGATTTTGTGTGTTCCTCCCTACCATGCTTCTGTACGTTTTGGCATTGCCATCCCTATATCATACTTATGTTTTTGCACTATTTTTTATTACTTGTTTCCCCTCTTTTTTGTTTTAACAATTTCATTGAAGTAGGTTGATAAATGAACATTTGTTTTATTGTTATAATTCAATGGTAATATATATATATATTGGTATTATCATATCAGTTTTGTCAGTTTCTTCATTGCACTTGTAGAATGACCTCAGATATTAATATTATACCATACAATTGGCTACAATAGATTATTAATCATCACTGGTAATAATCTTGACTTCTTGGGACTGAATATTGAGGAACCTACAGTAAGGAAAGAACATATGAAAAATGTATTGTTGTATCGTTCCTATATTCATGTTTGCATTCTTTTTTAAAATGTCATCCCTACATCATTTTACATTTGGAAAATGTTTTTATAACATATTTAGTGATTTTTTTCCCCTGACTGAAAGTTAGTGTATTCTATAAATGTATGTAGTAAAATTTAAAATTATATGTATTGATTTTTTTACTCCTTCGCTTCATACATAATGTAGGGGTTGGCTCCCTAAAGACAAATGGTATAGTGTACAAAGAATTGAGTATTCTGCATGCTACAGTCATCTAATGTAATAGATTACATAATTCCTGTTTTACCCTGTACCATATTTCTGTAAGAAAGCTAACTTCAAGGGTAATGATAACATTATTTACACTGAATTATGATTCTTTTTCTTTTTAGCTTATACTAAACACTACCATGCTTCGTGATGGCCTGTTTCCAAGTGCTCTTAAAATGCTTTTCTGTTGAACTAAAAACTTCACACAATTTTTGGCTAGTGTTGGAAAAGGAAAAGCAAAGATGAGCACTTTGGCTCTTTAGCTAGTTCCCAGTTCTCCACATTAGCAACACTTTTCAATGATACTGGAAGTCTCACAAGCTGTGAAACACTCAATAATGGGAATTAGGTGCTCAAATAAGGCTATATTTCAACTTTATCTGTTATTTGTAAGAATAATATATTGAATGTGGCAGTTTTTTCTCAACCCATACCTAGATACTAAGTACTACAGTGCTTATTGATAAGTGATTTTTCTTTGAGACCCAAAAAGTAGACCTGTTTGAGTTGTTCATCTCAAGTATATCTTCTTTTTTGCAGTATATATAACTTAATTGTTTCTAACACCTCTACATCTAAAAAAAAGTTTGCATAAGATTTACGAGTTAACATAGGGAGTTAAAAGAAAATTTCTGTTGTCTATCTATATTGTATGCTTAAGAAGATCTTCTGAATTACTCTTATCTTTTTTGTAATTTATCATAAAATTGAAAAATTACATATGTTCAGTAGTAAATCTTATTGTTACGATATATTTTCAGTGCATTTGTCAAAATACATGTAAATGTAAGTTATTTGTAAAATACAATTCACAGTCATTTTTTGATGAAATTATAATTTTATAGCTAAATTAATGTATTGCAACTTTTTTTTTAACAAGAATGCCAGCATTAAATAGTTAAACTTTGTTTCACTTACAAACAGTAAATTCCATTAAACTGTACAAAACTTAACAGTGTTTAAGTTCAGTGTGTTATCAGCCATATAACTTTAATACAGAGTAATATTAAAAAGGATTCTGAACCAAGTAAGTATTTCCATTTGCAGCAAAAATGAACAAAACCTGCTATCTTCTAGCACAGATAATCAGAGTATTTTTTAAATCTGTTTTCAACTGTAAAAGGTTGAACAACATGAAAAGCAACTGGATAACCACAAGATATTGGTCTGTAAAGGGTTGAAAAGCAATTGGATAACCACAAGATATTGGTCTGTAAAGGGTTGAAAAACATGGCCGAATGTAAACAAACCGCGTAATTGCATAAACGCTTATCTATGGCATGGAACACCGAAATCTGATAAATAATTTTCAAAAATGTGTTTCTCCGGAAGAAAACCGAAGGTTTTCAGGATTTTTTAGAAATATCCGGATTTCCGGATATATCCGGAAGACTTTCATTATTATTTTCATGTTGTTCAACCTTTTACAGACCAATATCTTGTGGTTATCTAGTTGCTTTTCATGTTGTTAAACCCTTTACAGACCAATATCTTGTGGTTATCCAGTTGCTTTTCATGTTGTTCAACCCTTTACAGACCAATATCTTGTGGTTATCCAGTTGCTTTTATTATGAAATTGAATAGATTCATTATTAAAACATTGCTAAAAATAAATCAGACATATATTTATTGTAAAATCAAACTCATTCAAACTGAACTGTTTAG
>NW_013667546.1:101745-106169 GCF_000517525.1 Limulus polyphemus
AACCACAAGATATTGGTCTGTAAAAGGTTGAACAACATGAAAAGCAATTGGATAACCACAAGATATTGGTCTGTAAAAGGTTGAACAACATGAAAAGCAACTAGATAACCACAAGATATTGGTCTGTAAAAGGTTGAACAACATAAAAAGCAACTGGATAACCACAATATATAGGTCTGTAAAAGATTGAACAACATGAAAAGCAACTTGATAACCACAAGATATTGGTCTGTAAAGGGTTGAACATGAAAAGCAACTGGATAACCACAAGATAATGGTCTTTAAAAGGTTGAACAACATGAAAACAACTGGATAACCACAAGATATTGGTCTGTAAAAGGTTGAACAACATAAAAAGCAACTGGATAACCACAAGATATTGGTCTGTAAAAGGTTGAACAACATGAAAAGCAACTGGATAACCACAAGATTTTTATCTTGATCCATACTTATGTTTTGTGAAATCTAATGCTTCTTTATTTGGGGGAGCTATTTTGTGTTTTTATTTATTTTTTTACATTGTAGAAGTCTGACTGACATCCCATATTGCATATATATGACGCAGTAACAAAAGGTAATCTGTTACAGGTTTGAAAAGGAACGCTTCTTGTCCAACCTTGAGCCAGTTCTCAATTATTCCAAATTTAAGGATTGTGATATAGTCATAGAGGCAGTTTTTGAAGATATTGAAATCAAACATATAGTTCTAAAGGAGGTAGAACAGAGCATACTTGACCATTGCATTTTTGCATCCAACACATCAGCACTACCCATTTCCAAAATTGCTGAAGCTAGCAAACGACCAGAAAAAGTAAGTTTTAGGTTTTTATTACAAAGTATTTGTTTTATTTTGAAACCATCGTCATAAATTTTTGGTGTTTTGCAGGAATAGGCGTAAAAAATGAGAATCATTAGACAGTGTTTTGTTGATGTTGTTAATCAAACTGATTAAACATTATATTTTGAATAAAAATGTAGGGTTTATGATTTAAAATATTTCAATAAAAAACCTACAGTTATGAAATATTTACTCCTGTTACAAATTGTTTGTACAGTTGGTATAAATATAAATCAGTTTGTTATTGCATATGACTGACCTTGGAAAAATCAGCACATTAACCCCAAATATCCATTATATGTTCACCCCTGACAAAAGAAAGTCCTACCTTCTGAAAGAGCTTTGGTAGTGATTTATGTGCAATGAATATATCTCGTGCTTTGTTTTCATTACACTGAATCGCAGTAGTATGACAATCAGTACATTTTAAAACTAAAGGTTAATTTGTTCAGTGTCACAAATTACAGAAGTGCTGGTTTACCTGTCAGGGCACTTGGAGTGTGTTAACACCACTAGGTCAGTTATTATTCAAATAAACAGTCACATAGGCTTATGACACCCTCATTTTTGCTGTGTTACAATTTGCCTCTTGATATCTTTTACTTTGAGTCACCATAATAAAATTTGAATCATTTACATGGTAACCTACTTATCACCTAAAACATGTAAGCTTGTTTGATGTATTGTTTGAAAATGTCCTAGGCAGAATGTTCTCTATATGTGATTTTGTGTTGTTAGTTTTCTTTAGAACAACAACGTGAGAAATGTTCACGAAATGTAACCTTTATTAAAAAGTAAAATGTGACACATGTATTACTTTAGTATAAAATAATTTAGACATTCGTTTTTCAAATTATACTCTGTGTTGGATGCCAATTAAATATACAAAGTAATACATGTGCTGCTATCCAAAATTTGATATTCAGTTTAAAACCTGCATGGTAAAAAAATAAAACACAAATAGAAAGGGACAAGCTCGCCAGAATTCTGGTAAAAGAGTGCCACCCGAGAATGGCAGGAATCAGCATCCCCACAAAAATGAGCTACAGACAATGCAGTAGTTTACTGTACTGTTCATTTTGGTAAGATACATGCATCTACTAGAACTCAAATTATGTAGTTTTATTGAATGGTATGAAAAATGTCACAAGTGGTGATGAATCAGCACTCCACCAAATAGGCAACTCTGGGTATGCAGTAGTTCTGAGACAGTATCTCACCCCTCACACAGTTTAGCTATCTTCTTTGCACATTTGCCATAGATATTTGCATGCAACTAGCCTTAAGGCAACTCCCACCTAAATTCATGTGATAAAATTTTGATACAATATCTTCTTCACACAAAATAACTTTTTTACTAGCACTGCCCTCTATCGGCAGAATTTTTCAACACATACCATTAACCTTCTACCTTGTGCTTCTGTGTATCCACATGTAAATGATCATGCAGCATCTCTCCACCAATAGGAGTAAGACACCACTCCTATCACAACCAGCACACTTTTCACATCTGCACTCCTTAATCACTTCTCAGTTGGCAGTAGTACTGTACAGGCATTGCTGGTTTTTGCTCCCAGATTTGTCGACATTTTCCATTATACTACTGAATTAGTTTTCTTTACTTTTTATTTAAAATTTTGGTATTGTGAAAAGTTGCTTTTATTCTTCCTGTTTATTCTTCCTTGATACAAACTTTTAATACCCAGTAATTCCATAGTCAGTATGTTTCTTGTCACTTTAAACTTAACTACTTTTATAACACTCTATAAATCACAGCGATTCACAATCTCGAAAATACGCACTAGCTCGAAACAGAATCGTAAATTACCCCGAACTCTCTTCATTCAATCCCGCAGGCTTTCTCTGCCAGACTTATATACTAAAAAAGAGGGCATCTTGAACAAATTCGGTCTTTCCCGATAATTCATGAACATTCGAGAAATTCATCACATGTTACCAGCATCACGTGACTTTCGCTGTCGTATAACACTGCCCCTTCCCTAGTATTGTTCGTCCCGAACAATAGCCACTTACAGTAAACCAATAGATAATTAACAATAACTTAATTAAATGTACAGAATTTACAAACACAAAATTCAAATACAACAAAGTCTCTTAATTTTACAGAAAGTTTCTTCTCCATCTCATTGGCTTCTTCTTTACGGGGATTCATCTGCTCCATCAGGAAATGTCCCATTATCGGTAGCAGTCACATCAGTGGTAGTAACTTCATTAACGGCTTCACTGTTTTCCTTCTCAAAACCGGGTAGAGTTTCTTCTTCAACAGTGGTTTTTTTTCAGGTGACACATCTTCAGCAGCGTCATTTGTTCTGTTGCTCATTTCATTCCAACTGAAATGTCCTGAACCGTGATAACGCCAAGGCCTGTTGGGCAGCACCACCTTTGGCTTACCTCGCCGACCACATTTTATTCAAAAAGTTACGTTTGAGAGACAGTCCACTATGTCATGTGGGCCTTCCCATGAAGAAGACAACTTAGGAGACTTCTCTTTGGTCTTCCTGGAATTATACAACCACACCTTGTCTCCTGGTACAAAGCTGACTTCAGTAGATTTCTTATCATAACATAGCTTCATGGAATCGCAGACATTTTTAAGTTTGAATGCACTTGATGATGAATATCATCCATCCTTTCAGATAATACTTTCACGAACTCTGCCACATTTTCAGGCAACTCTTCATAAGGTGGGTGTCCTGTTATCAGATCCACTGGGAACCAAAGTTCCCGACAAAATATCAGCCTTGCTGGAGTGTATCCAGTGGCTTCATGCTCTGCTGTTCTATGGGTCATCAACAGTGGAGGGAGTAAGACATCCCAGTCATCTTGGTGGCTATTACAAAATTTTGCCAATTTCTGTCCCAGTGTCTAAATGTACTTTTCTACCATCCCATCAGACTGTGGGTGAAGTGGCATTGTCCTGGTCTTTTGTTTGCCAAACAACTTGCAGCATTCATGGAACACAGCTGATTCAAAGTTACGGCATTGATCAGAATGCAGTTTGTATGGAATACCAAACCTGAAAAAGAAATCACTAATAGCCGAAGCTACAGTTGTAGCTTCCTGATTTGGTATTGCATATGCCTCAGGCCACTTGGTGAAATAATCCATCACCACACAAATATACTTGTTTCCTGCACGAGTTTCGGGCAAAGGACCAGCAATGTCAACGGCTACTCTTTCCATTGGTGCACCAACTTGATATAACTTCATTGGAGCATGTCCCTTATGCTTGGGTCCCCTTTTAGCACAACATGTACTGCAGGTCCTGCACCATTCTTCCACATCTTGCCTCATACCTATCCAGGTAAAATCTCTGTCGTAGGTGACTCAATGTCTTCTTAACTCCAAGATGTCCTCCTGTTAAACTATCATGGGATTGATGCAGCACAACTTCCTGTAACTTTCTCAGTATAACTGTTTGCCAGTTCGTCACTTTCCCATCTGCAGTTTCCCATCTCTGGATAAGAATACGATCTTCAAGCTTCAACTGGTCCCATTGTGCCCAGTAGATCTTTGTCACAGGGCTTAAGCTAGACACCCTCTCCCAAGTGGTGCACAAAACACT
>NW_013667546.1:106670-108341 GCF_000517525.1 Limulus polyphemus
TTATTTTCTCGGTCTTCTTGTTTCTTCTATTTTTCTTCCAACAACTGCTGTAATCTCTTTTGTTTCTTTTCTTGTTCTTCTTGTTTCTTTTCTTTTTTCTCCAACAACTGCTGAAATCTCTTTTGTTTCTTTTCTTGTTTTTCTTGTTTCTTTTCTTTCTCCTCCAACCACTGCTGTAGTCTATCTTCTTGTTTCTTTTCTTTCTTCTCCAACCACTGCTCTAGTCTCTCTTCTTGTTTCTTTTCTTTCTTCTCCAACCACTGCTGTAGTTTCTCTTCTTGTTTATTTTCTTTTTCCTCCAACAACTGTCTGTAATCTCTCTTGTTTATTTTGCTGCTCGAGCTGCCACTGTTGCAGGTTTTCTTGCCATTTCTGTTGTCTTTCTTGTTTATTTTCTTTTTCCTCCAATAACTGCTGTAATCTCTCTTCTTGTTTCTTTTCTCGTTCTTCTCCAACCATTGCTGTTGTCTCTCTTCTTGTTTCTTTTCTCGTTCTTCTCCAACCACTGCTGCTGTCTCTCTTCTTGTTTATTTTCTTTCTCCTCCAACCACTGCTGTAGTCTCTTTTCTTGTTTATTTTCTTGTTCTTCTTGTTTCTTTTGCTGTTCTTGTATTGCTGCCATCAAATCTGCTAAGCTGTAGTTTGATTTGCCACTTCTTGTTTCATTCTTTTTTCTTTTTCGTTCCACTCTCTAACACCAATTTGTTACATATCTGCTTGTTTGATAATTTCCGGTAAAGTTCTTTCCGAGGAACTTCAGTGATACAAGTCCTTTCTTGATTAAACCAGTTTATTCTTCCTCGATACAAACTTTTAATACACAGTAATTCCACAGTTTATATGTTTCTTGTCACTTTAAACTTAACTACTTTTATAACACTCTATAAATCACAGCAATTCACAATCTCGAAAACACACACCAGCTCAAAACAGAATCATAAATTACCTGAAACTCTCTTCATTCAATCCCGCAGGCTTTCATGCCAGGCTTATATACTAAAAAAGAGGGCATCTTGAGCAAACTCGGTCTTCCCCAATAATTCATACTCATTAGAGAAATTCATCACGTGTTACCAGCCTCACGTGACTTCCGCTGTCATAAGTGTGTTATAATTCAAAGTTTTATTTTATCCAAGTTTTATGTCCCTTATTTCAAAATAAACCTTTAAAAAAACTACTTAAAACTTCAGGTGTAATTGTCATGTGACCAACAAGCTATGAAAATTCTCTTTTTTGACACTCTGTATCTTCATCAACATAATGACAGTACTGTAGAGATATGTCTAGACAAAGATGCTTAGATAACCTTTCAACTCTTTCATTTCAAAGTTTTCTAAATTAATACAATTGGAACAAGTAATACATTTTTTCAACCTCTGACAGGTTCCACACCCACCTTCAACAGATTTGTTTGAGCTTTATTGCCTACATGAAGATGCTAAATACACATGTATACATTCATTAGAAAGAGGTCATTTTACACTATAATCTAACAATGGTTAATTTGAAATTAGCAGTTTGTTGTCATCACAGATTACATGCAATTGACTAGAATTGTTTGCTGCTTGATCAACTATAACACAGTTGTTTCTTACCTAAATATGTTATAGTTAGAGATACACTTAAATTTATTTAGGTCTTACTATGATGTTTTAGTTAATTATGTATTAG
>NW_013667546.1:108744-112231 GCF_000517525.1 Limulus polyphemus
TGCAATTGACTAGAATTGTTTGCTGCTTGATCAACTATAACACAGTTGTTTCTTACCTAAATATGTTATAGTTAGAGATACAGTTAGATTGTATTTAGGTCTTACTATGATGTTTTAGTTAATTATGTATTAGTTATGTTTTAAAATGCATAATTGAAACGTTTAAACATTTTTTAAGTATACAATGTACTTTGCATCCATTCTGAAGGCTTGCGATATTATGTGCCAAACGAACATTTTGCCAAAGGGTTGTGCATGTCTCCCAAAGAAATATCTTGAGGGTACCATTGACTTGTGTTGAGATAAATGGTAAAGGAAAAGAATCAAAAATAACACTTTAGAAATTAACTAAATGTGAAAAGGACCTGAAATTATGAATATAAGCAAAATATATTTAAAAATATTCTATAAAAAGTCAAAAGTATGTTTGTTTTTTATTTCCTACTTTTAATCATTTAATTGCATTGTATGTAGATGATAATAGCTACAATTAGTGATATGGTAAAGAAAATGAAAAATATAATATGAACATTTACCTTAAAAAAACTTTTGATATCTTTTAAATGGATCTAGAGATTATGCAAATGAAATATGAAAACTATAAGATGAAGAAAAATATTTTTATACTTAAAATGAAAATCACCTTGCACTCAATTTGTTATTATTTTGAATGCAAGTAACTACGACAGAAAAATAACATATTTTTAGTGAAAACACTTAATTATAAAACCGTCATAATTTGTGTACAAGCTACTTATGATCTTTAACAAAATCTTACCAGTTTTTGAGAGGATACATTAAGAAATCTCCGAGTTACCATATATATTGTTGTACAAGTAAAATTCGTAACTTTATTTCCACAAATTACACAAGCCTACTGCGAAACAGTTAAGTAATTTTCCTGCTTTGGAGATAGTTGATGATCCAATAGCACCTTATTGTTTTCTTATGTTCACTTTCTGTAGTTAGTACTGACCTTTCTCACTTTACTTTATGTCTACAGTATTCTTGCTACTAAATGAAATCAGTCTTGACTGTTGCTTGAAAACTTAACTCGGTTATTAGTAAAAAGGACTCAGAAAACAGACTTATTTCATAAAGCTGTACATTGCTGTGAACAGGAATCACAAATAAATTGTAGGAAGTTACTAAATGTAAAATGGAAAGTATCACTTTAAAACATTAGTGCCTCTGCATCCATGCTATTTGAATATGTATCTTTCTATCCAATACTATAAACTTTTTACAGTTGGTTTGTTGGGAAACAATTTTCTAGTGTTTTTATAACATGAAAAGGCATGTATAACTTACTTTTACTAGTATGTGGCAGTTTAAGTTACAGTGCAATGGATATAACCATCCCAAAATGCAGAGAAACATTAATTTTTACTTCAAATTCTAATTAAAATATTACCACAAAATCTTAGCTATCATCATATGTACTGTGATCTTTAAGGTATGGATACTTATCAGCCCTCTGTTGTCTTCTTAGGTCATTGGAATGCACTACTTTTCTCCTGTGGACAAGATGCAGCTCCTCGAAGTGATCACCACAGACAAGACATCCAGTGATACTGCAGCAATGGCTGTAGATGTTGGACTTAAACAAGGAAAGGTTGTAATTACTGTAAAAGATGGGCCAGGATTTTACACAACGCGTATTCTGGCTCCTATGTTGGCTGAAGCAATGAGAATATTACAAGTGAGTACATCACACACAAAAATTAGTTTTCTTAACTGTAAAAATGGATGTCAGGATTTTGGAGTAACTGGTGATTATAATTGGCTGTGTAATCTAATTAAGATAGTGAAATGAATAGCTTTGATATGTTCAATTTTAACATTTTATTTCAGCTTTTGTAGGAGTTATAGAAATTATTTTGTAATTGTGAAAGTGGTTTGTGCTGTATGGATTTCTGTTGATTTTTCCACAAGGAGTTGATATACTAATTATACTTTTTATATGTAACTTCTTGATGAGTTTGTTTTTGCATTATATGCTAGATAGTATGCTACAGTGGAAACTTGTGGGTGAAGCATCTATTGTTTTATAGGAAATTTAAATTTCTAATACTAAAATATTTAAAAAAATTTAAATAGGAAGGTACAAATGTGAAAGAACTAGATTCTCTGACCAAAAAGTTTGGATTTCCTGTTGGAGCTGCCACCCTGGTTGATGAAGTTGGCATTGATGTTGCTGCACACATAGCAGAAGACTTGGCTGGAGTGTTTGGAGAAAGATTTGGTGGCTCAGATGTAGGAATCTTGAAAGATCTGGTAGCAGCAGGCTGCTTGGGTGAGTTTTTTATCTGCTGTGAAATTGTTGATATCTTTTTTTGAACCCCACAAGAATTTTAATCATTTCAATCCATACATTTTATGTTTTACATTTATATTTTTATATTTTCTATCACACTAATTTTGGCAAGTATATTTCTTTTCCAAATAGTCCATTCCATTATGATCACTTACCTCCCTCACCAGTGCTGAATTAACCATGAGGCCAATGAGGCAGCTGACTCATGGCCCCCACAAAATAGGGTCTCCACAAATATTTTGTAAACATTATTTATGAATATTGTGATATTCGATTTATATATTTATTTCTTATATCCGAAAGAGCCTCCATAAGGGCCTTCACATTCTTTAACCCAGCCCTATACCTATCAGTTACAGCTATCCTTGATTTGACTGCTCTCAATTATACAATTTTTCTCTTGTCACTAACCTTGAAACTCCCACCTAACTCCACTTGTAGTTCAGCTGTGTTATAGCATGCAAATAAGGATGCGACACTCCTCCATCAATAGGAGTGTGACACACCCTCCCATCATAGTTGACTCCCTTTATGCAGTTTAACTCTCTCAACACGGACTCAGTCAATTTGACCAACCACGTAACCTCTTTCTACTCATTTAAAGTCTTTATAAATTTAATACTTCTAACTTTCAATATAATGTGTATATCTTCACAAAATTTGGCAGTCCTTCAGTTAATATTATAAATTTTTCACATACAAAAAATCATGTTTTTAATGAAGTATTTTTTAATAAAAAAAAATAAAATAATGGTTCATGAATATATTGAGTATTTGTTTTGAATAGTCCTTGTGCAAAGTAATTCATGTTAAAGTTAAAAATACTTTTCCTCATCTCAAAATATATCAAATTTCCTTTATGTAATCTCTAAAACCTCCTGAATGCCTTTCAAACGTTTTTTTTCAGTAAAACTTTATAGTTTATCTGTTATTTTCTCTACTCTATCTCAAAACAGGATCAGTCAATTCAACCAACCTCATAACCACAAAAAAAAATCGAAATTGACCTGAATTACCCTTTTTTCTTTCTAGAATGACTTCAAATTGTAACATGAAACTACATTCATTTATCCTAAGTAGCTCTAAGTTCGTAACATTATACATTGTTTATAATTAAATGTTATTGTTCTATTGCCCTTTGAACTGTTTCTAACTACTACCCGTACAATT
>NW_013667546.1:112890-132014 GCF_000517525.1 Limulus polyphemus
ATACAGAGTAATTTACATTTAATTTCATACTTTTTCGAGGGGTGGTGGATAAAATAGGGATGATGACATACTAAGAGAAAATGGGTCACATTAATGGAAATTCAGGATTTTTTTAAATATTGCCTTGTAGAATTAAAAACTTGAAACTTGTATACTATTAAAATATGGATTGTTAGCTAAGATTTTATTCTAATTTAATTGATATAACATAAACATAAAGTAGTTTAATAAAATTTTTGATTTGGCAAGACAGTGTTCAGTGTTCTAGCACATCTTTTTGATTTTGTGCTTCTTGCTCTTGATTTTGGAACTTTGATTTCTTGTTGCAACCTCAAACATTTTTTACAATTCATTTCTTCCCATGGTGTGCTATTCCCACTTGTATACCAGTAACCAACCCTGATATCATGTACTCGTATTTTTGAGTCATAGCCATTACTGTTTCTGACACTAACGGTGGCCAACCACCTCTTTCATTGGCTTCAGGTTTGACGTTTTTCACTTTTGTTTCAGTTTGTTCATATCCATTATTCTCCTCATCACACTCCCTTGCTGGTTCTGATTTTCAACATTGTTCTTCATTCCCGTTCTCTCTCTGTTCCCTGTTTCACCTCTCGTTGGATTTCTATTCCTACTTTTTATGGCTTGTGGGCATCTAAAATAGGACGTGTTCACCCTTGATGTCACTCACACCCTTGACAGCTACACCTGTGTTCTCCTTTATCTCAATTGTTCCTTCCTCCCTGGGATCTCTGCTGTTTGTGATAGGTTTTCACCTTCACCCCCATTTCCCTTCCCTCCTTTCCTGTTTCTATTCCTTTTCTGTTCCAGATCGCCACCAGTGTCCAGTCAGAGCTATAAGATGTTATGTGACTCACACGACTCCTTTCTGTGTCTCCAACTTTAGAATGTTCATCCACCAGAATCCTTCCATTTTCACATTTCCTTTATCCTCTCTTCCAATTCACCTCCTCCCTCTGTCCTTGGCTGCTCCTTTCCATCCTTCTTTGGGGGAGATCATCCAGGCTGGCATGCGGACCACTCCTCTCACATTCTTCTCACTATTTCCATCGTCTTGCAGTTTTCATCTCAGCAGGATATCATGCTCATCCTGCAACCATCCTACAGACTTCAGTTCATCTATGAGTGTTTAAGTGATTTTACTAACATTTTCTTTTCAGTTGTCTTTTTTACACATTAATCTCTGACATTGCTTGTAGTGACAGAATAGGGAATTCACTGCTTTTCATTGCATTTTTGCTGGTGATGCATTCCTCCAGACTCTCCACGCATATTATTCCCCTCTCCCTCTTCTAGTGGAGTATGGGAATCATTACTACTTACCAGCACGTAGCTGCTGGGGTGGTGGACCATGGAGGAATCCTCCTGAGTGTGCACAATTCCACATAGTCAAGAGTAGGATGGCGGTGTTCTGCCTGTGTAGAAGGTGTGACTATACTCCAGCTGCAGGTCTGATGTTATATGCCAGATGCCATAGGTCTGGACTGGATCTTTCCTTCTAATTTATAGTTCGCTCCTTTTAACCCTCCTCCTTACTGCTGCCTGGATGTTGGTTCCTGGGTTACAGGTTTTGGTTGGAACTGGACCTCCCATCACAAGTCCTCACATGTATGTGAGCTGGGAACTTCCTCCTACCATGGACTGGATCTTTCATTCCCAATGCTCTTTGGTTTTGGACTGGAATTTAACTTCCATGTTGCATTTCCACCTTCCTGACTTTGTCCAGATGTACATTCCTGGAGTTTATTTTTATAGGTTGTGCTGGATTCCTCTTGTAACAGAGCGTCCTCTTCAGTTTTGGTTCCTTGGATTGAGGTTGAATGATTGAGGACCCTCCTCCTACCATGGGCCAGTTGAGTCACTTCTGGTGCCACTGGTCTGGGCTGGAGTTCATCTCCAGCTTACGGTCCAACATGCTCTAGCCACTCTACACATATTCCACTTCCTTTGTTACCTTGTTCCACCCTTTTTGTTGCAACATGACACCTGTTCGCTTTGCATGGACTATGAATATACCTGGATCAGATGTGGTGCGATCTAGCACGAGTGTGTTTCTTCTGTATATTGAGGGCATACTCCTTGGGTACTCTTTAGACACTTTTGAAGGGTTTTCATCTAGATACCTTTACACCTGCCCCTCCACCTGATCAATGTGGAAATCTAGCTGTAACTGTGAGTGGTGATAAGTAATCATATCACAAGTTAATATTTTCCTACACTGAAAATATACATATGATAGATGCCTCCTCTCACACTTCCCACTCGTCCTTCCCACTTCTGATGTTGGATTTTCATACCTAATCTCAAAGTTAAGATTGGGTTAAACTGCACAGGAGTCAGCTGCAATAAGAGGGTGTGTTACACTCCTATTGATGGGGGATTATTGCATACTCAGTTACATGCTTTAATACAGCTGAGCCACATGGTATACATGTGGAGTTAGATGGGAGTTTCAAGGCTAGTGGGTGTACTAGTATCTATCAGAAGTATAATTTAAGTGTAGGAAAATATTAATGTGCAGTTAAACATATTCAAACTAAAATAAAGACTGCTTAAGCAGTATAGACAGGTTATTAGTATCTGACAAAAAAAAGGGAGAATGTTATTTACAGACCTTAAATCAGAATGATTATTTTTTTCACAATTGGGTAGATTATTAATATTTTTTACAAACCTGTATGTGTTATATAACCAGGGCTTTCCCCAAGCTGGTTTCACTGGCAGTGCTATCCTTCTCAAAAGCTTATTAACTAGCATTAAATTAAAACCATTGGGTCCATTAGGAATAAAATTGCTTAGTAGTTAGAAGTTCAGTTATTTACAGAATTTCAATGTGAAGAAAAAAATTTTATATTTTTCATAAACAAGACATATTTAATAAATAATAACAAATTGCTCATTTATATTCTGGAAATAAAATAATCTTTAACAATCTTTTGTAAAGGTTTTAGTTTCAGCATTGGTTTGCTATTCCTTTTTGGGTAAGTAATAAAAAAATATAACATTTTCTGAGTTGAGGTTATTTGTTGACAAATAATAATAAACTTGTGTTTTGCATTGAAACTCATTTTATCTCTCTCCACTAATGTAGTATTATGATGAAACTTGTGGAAATTTGAACAGATATTCTTTGTTTCTTTTGATATTTTAATAAAATTGCTCCTTAGGTTTGAAATGTAATGTGTAGATGACAAAAAATTTATTCCACAATTTTTTGTAAAAAATCTGATAGACATGTTACATATTTTTGTATCAAGTCTTGAAGCTATATTCAAAACTATTTTGTATCAGATCTGAAAGACATATTTCACATTATTTTCAATCAGATCCAAAGGTTGTGTTTCATGTTATTGAGAGGCACAGGTTGGCCCTAAAGTAGAGCTCTGAATTTTTGGAAATAGCGAGCAGGTTTCAAATCGTTATAATATCACAAAATATTTCCCTCACTTTAAGCTGTTGGTACGTGTTAAGATTGACAGTCATTCTCTTAGTGTGGGTGGTAGGGTACTTCTAACAGATTCCTTCCACCTGGTCAGTAGTTAAAAATTAACAATGGTGGCAGATAGCTTTATAGCTTTAATATAAATATAAAAATTATATTATTGAGTTTAACATTCTTTCAAAAATAATGGGATATTAACTAATTTTAATTAAAATGTCTTTGTAAAATGTTCATATTCCATTTTTTTATGTTGTGCTTTAAATGTGTTGTTTTTTATTAAGAAATTTCAGTGAATAAAAATTAATATTCAAAGCATGAAGATAACTACAAGTTTTCTATTATTGAATTAGGTCGTAAGTCTGGAAAGGGTTGTTTTGTTTACACACCAGGAGTTAAAGAAAGAGACATTAATCCTGAAGCTGAGAGAATCTTGAAGAAATATGCCCTAGTTCCAGTTAAACAGTAAGTTCAGTTTTTGTGGGGTTTTTTGTTCTTGTCTGGTTATCAGGATTTTAGTGATAATAAACACAGCTGACTTTACATAATGACATAAAAAATTGCTAAATGAAATAATGATATAAAAAAATTGCTAAATGACATAATGACAGAAAATTGCTAAAAAACGTTTTTTTCTAAACTTACAATTTAAAGAAAGGAGATCTTCAAAGTGATGAGAAAAAATCATTAAGCCTTGATCAAAATTTAGCAAACAGTACTTGATCAGAAGTATAATTCTTGTGTAGCTTACCATTCTTGCTGTGCTTTAAATATTTTGATATAAAAATATCATAATAAATCAAACATATATTTTAACTAATATTTTGAAATTTATCAAAGATATAATTGTCAATTTAGGATCAGCATGTGGAAATTAAACAAATTGTATATTTCTACACTAAAAAAATTGAAAAACTTGGAGGAATATTTAAGATTATAAATTAATTTAAAAGTGTGTAAGTTAAACCTTGCTTTGTGTCAAGTTCAGAATGTTTTAGTAATATTCAAAATGATTTTCATCATTCAACCAACAAGTAAATGAATTAGTTAATCCTATAATGCCTGACACCACTTTTAAATTCCTTTTTGCACATGTTACTGTGTTACATACAAAATTTAATTAAACTTTATTATCAATGTAATTTAACAAAATTATTGGATTATAATTCAAAGTTTTATATTATCTAAGTTTTATTCCTTTACTTTACTCTAAAACAATAATTTAAAACTTGTGTAAAGTGCTTGCTGTTAAACATCAATTTTAAGATCTGGTATAGAAGAAATTGTATGTGTAAATGTTCTCTCAGAGACATTCAAAGTACAGGTTGTTTATAAGTAATTCAAGAACTTGTCACAGACACAACAGTTCTAAAATTTCCCTCACTTCGAGATAAGCCACACCCAGTTACAAAGTAGAAGCTGTGTTGCTAAGTGATGGTTTGAGGTTGAATACCATACAATACAATAATAATAGCTGATTTCACACTGTATTTCATAACAAGGTTAGGAAAGTTAATTAGTATTTGCATTTTAGTCAAAAAAAAAACTTAGTCCATTATGGAGAGCGGAATCCCTAGCACTTGACTATTTTTCTCACCTTATACATATTAGTTTGATAGATAGTGAAATTGCATTTAGGTTTTACTTTTATATTTTAGTTAACTATGTACAATTTGTGTTTTAAAATTCATATTTGAAAGGTTTAATGGTTATTTAAGTGTTTCTGCTCTTCACTTCGATGGTTGTGCTAAGAGCAAACATTGTGCCTTAGGCTAAAGTGTACTTTCTGCCGACATAGCATTATATTTTCTGCAGGGACCTGTTAAAGTGTGTCAACATAAATAATGAAAGATAAAGAAATGGAAAGAAAAATAAAACATTAAAAATAAAAAATTAAAATTGTAAGTTACACATATGACCCAAAGAAGATATTTTAAGATTATTCAATAAAGAGATATAAGGTAAGTACATATTTCCATTTCTTAATTTTGAACATTTCACTGCACTGTACATTGATAATAATAGCTAGAGTTAGTGATATAATAGAGAAAATGTAAAATACATTATAAACATTTACCTTAAGAAACTTATGATATTCATTTAAGAGGCTCTAGAGATTATGCAAGTAAAATATGAAAACTGTAAGATAAAAAATAGGTATTTTTATACTTAACATGAAAATCACCTAGCAGGTGAACTATTCAGAGCTCAAGTGCAAGTAACTACATTAAATGTTGAATTTTTATTATAAATAGCAGAAAAAAATCAAAATCAAATATTTTTCTGATACTACATAATTTTAGAAAAATTATTGTCAAGTTTCAAACAATTTTATCCACTAGTTTTGTTTTTGGAATGAAATATGACAAGAGCAACATTTCCTTTTGGGCAATGCCCATAACCAGGATCATGGGATTAAAGGAGTATTATGTCTCTACATATTAATAATAGGAATGTTTAACATTTTTATCTACGCATGTGATGAGGTTTTAGTGAGTTATATTCAAAATTTAATCAAACTACTTCCTTATCATGGTATATGAATAAATTTGGCATAAAAATATAGCCAATAATCCAAATTTTAAGATTATATAAGTTATAAGTTCTTAATTTTATAAGGGAATATTTAAAAATTCCTTCATTTCCACTAGTATGAGAATTGTGGCATTTGTTCTCTAGGTATGACCTCCTCTCTAATTTATTTAATACTCCTCCAAGAAGTATGAAATTTAAATGTCAATTACCCATTGTTATTGCTCAGGGAAAGCATAAATTATATAGCTTTCCATCTTATTTAGTTACAGAGCCATCAAATAGAAAATCAAACCCATCTTGCCACACCCACCTATCACATCCTCTCCTTCAGAAATGGCCAGTAGTTCTCACATTTAATACTAATTATTTGTAACAATAGAAAACCAAGGTTTTAATCTATCAAATAACTTGTCATATTACATTGTTTTCTATAAAGGGAATTGTCAGTTTCACTTAAAGTTCAAACTTTATTCCTACAGAAAACACATAAACAAGATTAGCTGAAATTTTAATGTCTCTTGTTGCATAATTAGAAAGCTGGAAAAAATTGTGGTAGTTATGGGACATTTTGTGCTTCTATGTTTTTTTGGTACATTATTTAATTAAATAAAAGAATTATCTAGTGCAGTAGTACCATTAGTATAAAAAGTAGGATTAAGTGTCATCGACAGTTGACAGCAAAAAAAAATTATGATTTAAGTAAGTACTTTATTTCTTTTGTTTCATATGTATTCTTTATTTATTATTATAAAAGTAAGTAAAATGTAAAAATTAGAAACTTTTTAGGTTAGATTAAGTAAAATAAAGAATAATAATAAAAAATTTTCATGAGGTATGTTCACGAGCAACTCTCGAGTACCTTGTATGTTATCTAATTCGATAGGGTATTGTGAGTTGCATATTCACCAAGTGATTTAAAACTCTTATGGCATGAATATCAATTAGACATGGTTCAAAGGACAATAAAACAATAAAATGTAAGTATAAACAAATTTCGTTTCATATTACAATATGAAATCATTCTAGAAATAAAAAAGGGTAATTTAGACTTATTTCAAATTTTGTTTGGTGGTTACAAGGTCGTTCAAATCTTATATAGAGTTAGGGTAGAGAAAATAACAGCCAGAATATAAAGTTTTACTGAAAGAAAAATTTGAAATTTACTTTGAAGGTTTTTAGGGATTACGCAAATGAAATTTGAGATTTTCAGGTGAAAGAAGTATTTCTAATCTTAACATGAAAATCACTTTGTACTTACTCGGAGCAGTCAACATTTTGACTCCATATTTTCATGGAGAAATTTTTTGTGCAAATACTTCATTAGAAATTCTGAACTTTTTGTCTACAAATGACTCCTAGTAATTACAGAAAGTTTGTAAAATTTTGTGAAGGTACATAAAATATATTAGAAGTTATAATATAGAAACTATAAGGGTCAATTTGGGTCACAAACTCAGACAGATGACTGAGCCCATAGTGAGAGAGTTAAGTAATAAGTGCTTACTTTGGGCCTTTTTTTTCATGAACTTTATGTCAAACTTTGATTCTTTTATGCCAAATTAACATAATTTTTATCATGAAATGATATTCAAAGTAACTCTTTAATTATGCAGTAATATATAAACATTTAAAATCAACATGTGGTACTTATACAGAATTTTCTGAGTCACTGTAACATTTGGGAGACCTTTAGCTAATTTCAAAATTTATGCATAGTTCACACCAAATGTGTTGAATATAGATGTTACAATTAATTAGCAACTAAAAAGTTGGAGAACTGTTGATTCATTCATTCAAGTCAAATGCTCATAATCGTTTCTAAATTCACTTTGCTGTATATACATATAATATAAGAACAACAAGGGCCATTTAGTCTTTCAAGGCTGTCCTTTATATATTTTAGGAATTCATTGGTTTCTCTCTTATACTCCTATAACATGCCATTCTTCATTACTACTGATGACACCTCATTCCATAAGCTAACCACCCTGTTAGAAAAATAAAACTGTCTTAAATGGAGCCTAGTCTGTTTTTTTTCCAACTGTTAAACTTCTGCCTTTTCATCCTGTTATCTTTAAGATACAGCACAAAGAAATCAAAGGTCTTTATTGTATCGATCTTTGAGATATGCTGTAAATTTCAATGAGATCACTTCTTAACCTTCTTTTCTCATGAGAATATAAGAGATCTTAAACAGTCCTTATTAGATAACCATTTCATCCCATGAATCATCCTGGTAGTCCTCTTCTGAACCTCCAATAAGCTAGTGTCATTTCTTTAATAAGGAGACCAAAATTGTATACAATAATCCAAGTAAGCCTTAACCAGTGATCTGTATAAAGAAAGTTTTTGACGGGTAATCAATATGTTTAAAAATAGGAGTAACAACACTCCAACCCTAA
Organism: Limulus polyphemus; assembly: GCF_000517525.1. Taxonomy (NCBI): domain Eukaryota; kingdom Metazoa; phylum Arthropoda; class Merostomata; order Xiphosura; family Limulidae; genus Limulus; species Limulus polyphemus. Next base: position 121,288 of record NW_013667546.1, read on the forward strand.
GAAACCTTCTCACTGCCTGTTGTTCTACCAAAAGTGAGAGAAAAAGACTTGCATATCTGATATTTGACCTTTAAAACTGTGAGGAAAACATTGTCTTGTCATGATGCTTAATCTTTTGTAAATCTCTCACTATATTTACCATCAATTGAGTAATATATTCAGATCATTTCCAATATACCCCATAGAATGTTCAGGGTTGGGAATATTGCTGCAATGCTGTTTTATAGAAACAGAGTAGAAGAAATCAGTGACAACCTCAGCCTATCTTGAAAAACAAAACTTTGTTACCAGCATCCTTTAAAGGTTTAATACAAGTATGCATTGAATTGGTGTAATAGTCATTTTTGGCATCTTGCTTTAATAAAAAAACTGTTTATTGTGCCAATCCATTGATATAATTTCATAAATTTAAGCAGTGAAAGAAGATTACAAATAATTAAAAAGTTTATTTTTTGTAGACCTTTCAGGTGGATCCTGTAATTGTTTATTTTGAAACTGTTGTATAATATTAACTTGGATGTTGGGTGATGTTTCTGTTTTTATATACATTAAAAATCTTTATAGTTAATTGTAGTGTATTTTATCTTGGTTCTCTGCAGCTCCATTTTATGATCTACTTATTGTTTTCCTTTGCTCTTTTTAATATTATACCAACTTGAGGTTTACAAAGTTTTGCATGATTATAAAAATAATATATTTTCTAACTTATCTACAGAAGTGTGATAACATAAGTTATTTCTGACTTGTCCATGATAACTTTGTCTTTTTTCCTGATAACAAAGAATAAGTTATGTCATGATGACCATCATGTATCTTCTATGTTTAATAATTTAAACAGTGAAAGGGACATAGTATGAATTTTATAACTTCTGAATGAGAGATGACTCAAAATGTAAAACAAGACAAGAGTCAGAATCTTTTTTTTTTGTCCATAGTCATTATATTTGCCACTTTCTCACTGAATTTTGTCATATCAGGAAAACTGTTTCCTACAGAAATTAAATTTTTACAAATTGCAAAATAAGTGAGCCTCAATATATAAGCTGTATATAACCACTAGATTTTTAAATGAGAAACAGTCCCAAATTATTAGATAGATTTCCTTACCTAATTTATACTTTCAATAATATGTTATTATGAAAGGTATGTTATTTGATTTGATCTACTGTTGCATTTGATATGTAGGAGAACACTGTTGTTCCTCTAAATAATAGATCTGCCACAATAGAATGTTAAAATTTTACATAAAATAGCATATTTCTTTAAAATAACATTTAAAAGATTGTCACTTATATTATTGACAAATGATTAAGATTTTAGAATTTTACTTTTTTCCTCTTCCCTAATTAAGATGTTGTTTATGCAGTTTTCCATTTTTCACACACAGGTTTTAAGTTGATTCATCACTTGTGAATAGTCTTAGTAAGGTATTTGCATACATCTGAAATAATGCTTGCCTTTCACTTACACTGTTACATTTGTTGTATATATTTTGATAATTTCATTACCAGGAACACCACAGAAGAGCTACAGATGAGACTGATCTGTAGATTTGTAAATGAATCTGTTTTATGCCTTCAAGAAGGAATATTAGCCAATCCTGTAAGTATTCTGTTTATGATGCCTGTTTTGAAAGAGGGGTTGAAAAAACTTTTTTGTTATTATACATAAAATATAAAAATAAAGGTTTAAAACTGGTGCTTTAGAAATACTTGCAAAAAATTTAAGCAGTAGTGTTTTGTTTTCTTTTGAATTTGATAGTAATGCAAACACTCCAAAAACGTTTGTAAATTACAAAAGCGTCCCCTCTCACCAGTGGCTCAGCAGTAAATCTTGGGGCCGATAATGCCAAAAATTGGGTTTCAGTACCTATGATTGGCACAGTACAGATAGCCCATTGTGTAGCTTTGTCCTTAATAACTAACAAACAAATGACAAACCTAACGGGGAAAAAAAAGACATGGATTACTGGATAATTCAGCCATCAGTCTGCCATAATTGATTTTGCTTGTTCAAGTAAAAATAACAGTTATTTAGAATAAAGTTGTTTCTTTATTTTAATAGAACTTATGGATTTTGTCCAAGAGAAAAATAATTAACTTCTGGTAAACTCAAATAGGAAACAATTTAAAAATCTATCGGATGATTTATATGGTGTATTGATAATTACATTCCTCTAGAAAAAAACAATACTTCAATACTTTAAATTGTTTTAACTGAAAAGGCATTATTTTATTTTTTTTTAGATATTATCAAGCATTTTCAAAGATTAATTGCATAAAAAAATAACAATTACTTTATATATCCAAGAAAAGGTAGCAAAACCTGAGCCAGTAATTTTTTCATGTATGGTTTATTTTCAAGCTATTTAAAAAGTGTTGAGGCCATGTCCACCAGCTGACTTGTAAGTTCTTTCTGAAAATACCCCAGTTTAAATATTCCAGTTTTGTCTTCTGTAGTACGTTAAAGTATGTATATAAATACAACTTTCATCTAATACTTCATGGTAATGCAATACGAACTTTCTTTCCCCACTTTTTTACAGCAAAATTATTTATTCTTAATTATATTGCAGAAACTTTGTCCACAAAACATATGCTCCACATTTTAAATTTTCACTCAAGTCTGATAATAGAAATTTATTACTGATTTACAAAACAAAAACCCTGCATAACCCTGAGGCATATCAACACACAGTTAAAGGAAGGGAGCTCTGCTGCAAATAATTGTGATAAAGAAAGTAATACCAGTTTTCAGATGATATATTTATGATTTTATTAGGTTCAGAAACTTGAAAGTTGTAAAATAAAATGTGGATAGTTGAATTTGACAGTTCTTAATGTAAATAAAAAAATTCATTGTACTTCAAATTGTTTGAGCTAAAAATAAGCTTCAAACAAATACAAAGTTTACAGATTTGTGGCTTAATTTCATCCACTGACAAGTGGAATTTCATAGGTAGGAAATTTAACAATTTCCACTGTCTCAATAATAGTTACAACTGGACAAAAATTGAAAGTTAACATTAGCAGTTTCAATATTTTTAATTACTTTATTCAAAACAAATTTAATAAAACTTTCATCAAAAGAAAATTCAAAATCTAAACATTTTGGCCATAATTTTATTTTGGAAGTAATTTGAAGAGATAGATAACATAATTTTGTCCCTGTAAAAACCGAAGGTACCAGACTATAAAATGTTAAACTTCTAGGACATGTTTCTAACATTAACTTTTGTTCCTACTGGTTGAGATGTTTAACCTCATCCCTCCACACACACACAAATTTCTTTCCACTGTTGTCCCCAGATGGATATATGAAATGTTTCCTATGAGTTGTATGTAAAGAACTTGACACAGATTTAAATTAATATTTGATATCACTACAGTACGTATTTGTGTTTTAAATATGTTAATCATTTCATAAAAACCACCTTTAAAATGACTTTCCAACAAAAGATCTTTTTGCACCTTTTTACATCAATTTAAACAAGTCTCTCCTTCATACATGATTACTCTTGGTTTTCGTTTGTCATGAAATGTGTTTTGTATAAAAAATCTTACACTCCAAGATTATTATTTGAGACTCTTTTGAATAATTTTCTGAAAGTATTTAACATCCATTTGAGAAATAACCTTGAGAATTGGAAAAATATTTGAAACAATAACCAGAATCCTCTTTGCATCTGAATATCTTTCAGCTAACTGATTTGTTGAGGCTAATCCCTCCTGACATCATTAAAGAACCTTACAAATTTTTATTTGTTTATCTAAATTTATGTCACTTCCTTCTCTTAAACCTTTTTTTCTTGAAGCTTGGTCAATCATTTTAGGATAAATAGTTAAATTGTACATAAAATGATTAATCTCTGAACTTGAAAAATTAACATTGCATTTTGAGATGAATTCCTAAAACATAGGATAAGTCATGGCTTACTGTAATAAATTGTCATTGAACCTATTGGTTAGCACTTCCTAAGTGTTATAAGTAAAGGTTAAAAACCATGTGTGTTATGTAAATGGCTAGATTTTTTACTAAAAGTTATAGAAGTATAAACCATGAATAGTTTTTTAAAGTAACTGTGAATTAAACTTGATAGAAACTAATGTAAAGAAAACATATGAATTCTGCCTTAAAATATCAAGATTTTCAATGGACAGAAAAGACAAATTATTTGCACATAATATTAGAATGGAAGTAAGGTTTACCTTCAGGTTGTTATGCAAGAAAGAGAAATCAAGCACGAAGATTTTTTGTGTTCTGTGATATGATCAATAATATTGAAAATTTAGGTCCTGAAATGATAATTTTAAATTTCATGTATAAAAGTATAGTACGCATTGCAATTTGTTTTACATGAAACTGGTAGAATTTTATATGAGGAAAAGTTTTTCCCTATTTTTGATCAATCAGCTTTGAAAAGTTTTATAAAAGTATAGCATGAGAAAAATTGGAAACTGATATATTTATTTCAGCACTATCTATCATAAAATTTAGTTTAAAAAATATAGTTTAAAATAATATATTTATCAAAAACGTTATCTCCATTGTGGTTTTAAAGATTTAAAGTTGTAGGTAAACTAATTTATGGTACATCGACTGGATGAACGTAGCTGATCTACTGTTTTTCCGTATTTGCTGAAAATCTATTCAACTTTTTTGTAGTGGTTTCTAAATGGGATATTTTTATTCCATTCTCTTAGATATAACCTGTTGTCTTACTACAGATTATTTATATTTCATTTATGACTCATTTGAAATAAGTGCAGTTAAAACTTGTGTACTGAAAGCCAGCAAATGTTGTTTGGTTAAGTTAGATTTTGTGTTTTATCATTTTAGCTTGAAGGAGACATTGGAGCTGTATTTGGACTAGGCTTCCCACCCTTCCTAGGAGGACCGTTCCGTTACATAGATTCATACGGGGCTGACAAAATTGTGGGATGGATGGAGAAGTTTACAGAGCTATATGGACCTCAATTTAAGCCATGTGAGCTTTTGATAGATCATGCTCGAGACCCAACCAAGAATTTTCACATAAAGAAAAACTGATATATCCTAGCCCATTGGATGAGCCTTAACAATGCAACTGGAATTTCCAAGTTTACATTATAGAATAGCTTGATCCCAGCTGATTATTAGTAATTTGTATTGTCAGTCAAGGGAATAAGGGAGAGAAATTACAATTAAGGTTTGCAGATTATGATGATAACATTCCAAGTTATAGAAAAATTGGGGAAATTCAAGCCTTGAAATGTTTGAATGATGTGAAAACTGGCTGTGTTTTAAGAAATATCTACCATTGAAACAACTTATCTGTATAGTTAATTTAAAACATAGATTTCCAAAGAAAACCAAAAGTAATTTTATAAAAGTTCTAACATTGAAAAATGACATAATAAAATCAAAATACAGCTTCTGACTATATATTTGTGTGAAATGAAATATTTTATAAATGCCTCATCTTCAGTTATCAGTACTAAAATATCAGTTGTAGAATGTGTGTTTTTAATAAATTGTTTTATTTGAACTAAAACTAAAAATATAAAATGAATTTCAATTTTTAAATAAGTAAACTTGTGATTTTTGAATTAGTTTTTTTTTTCTTAATAAGGGTAAACAACAACAACTTTGTAGGTTGATTATTTGTGTACAGAAGTTTGTGAATTAACTTGCAAAGAGCATAAGAGAAAAAAACAACTTTGAACTGTGAGCACAAAACATTACAAAACATACTGCTGCATTAAATTGATTCTGGTCAAAAACACCAAAATTAGTTTTATAGTGGTAATTCAAGGATAAATCTAGCACACAAGTTCTAGGATTTCCCCAAAGGGTTTATATATCTAGTATGCTAACGGATAAGTGTAGCAGTTTGTTACATGTGAAACATAAGAGACAAGACAAGCTGTTGAAATCCAATCAGGATAAAACTATATTTCCCTGTAGAACTGCTTGGGATAGAAAGCTAACCACTTGTGGTTAGACTATTACAGTGTGTGGGACTGAATTTAAGTAGAATGAACTAAACTGTATTTAAGGAACAATTAAGGTAATGATAATAAAATAAAACAAACTAACTGCAGGCTGGGGAACATGGTAAACAAAGATAGGACTTCTAGAGCAAGTCTTGGCTCTCGTAGACTAGGACACAAAGGATCTTCTGCAAAATTGAGTAAAAATCTCTCTAGAAATGATCAAAACCACATTCACGATTTGCAATACACATTCTCTGTGTAGCTTTACAATCAGAAAACAAGCCCCCAAATGCTAAAATACATGTAACATCTGCAAGGTAATTCTCTGTACATAAGGTAAAGTGGGATACTATGCAACTGTCCTATGAAACAGCAAATAAACTCCTTGACCTGATAGTCAGCATAAGTTACACCTCATTCCAAGTTTATCATATGACTTCAATGACATTTAATATGTTCCAAAATAGAACTTAGAATAATTTGAATAGCCTTACACAGATTATATATAGACTATAGGACCAAGGATTGCCTTAGTAGGTGTGGAGCCCTGTATAAGTTTAAGAAGGCAGGCTTATTTTGAGGCCATGGCTAGCTTGTTAACCCACCACCCATCATTTGAATCTGATACAGTAAACTATAAAGAAATATCAAAATACTTTCAAAATTGTATTCATTATATCTTTAAATGGCTAAACACAGAAGTCCGGTGAAAATATTGATAAATCAGTGACAACAAACTCTGATTACATGATTCCCGGGTAGTTTTTCTAAAGTCAGAACAGCTGAAGTTCTCTTGGGGCTGTTTCTTAGGTAAACCTTTTTTTTTCATGCTTAAGAATCAGAAAGCAAACTTTAATTCAGTGCATGTAAATGTCCACTGAAATGGAGATTATGTCAGAAGTGACAATTAATCATGATTCAGTTCTCCAATGGTAGACAAACTTTGGTACTGTTTTGAGTTTGTCCATTATAATATGAAACTTATCATTGTTATTGTATAAAGAACTAACTATAATAGGCAAGCAATATAGAATATATAAAAAATAAAACCAGCCAAGATCTCAAAGTGAAAAATACAATTTAAATTAACAAATTCTAATTCAATCATGACTTCTAAAAGTGTGGACCTTAGCACAGCAGCACCACTCACACCTGTCTAAGGCCACACCTGTATAAAAGAATAAGTACTTGCATATTACAGTTGCAAAGCAACTTTATGAAAATGTGAAGAAACTGTGGGTGTATTCATCAGTGAAGTGCCATGACTTTATTAGCAAAATATAAAACAACTATTTATATCATAGATAGAAACATTTTCTTATATATATATATATGCACAAGCTGCTTCATTTGAACTTTGAAGGATCATAATGGTTGGATCAGTAATACTTTTGTAACGTATTAATGGTGGTTCTCAATTTTTTTAGATTTTGGACCACTTTGACCTGACCTTACCCCAACTTTCTGTGGTCAAATTGTGGTATTTTAGGTAAAATGTTTCCTAGCAAGTATCATAAGGGTAATCCTGCAAATAACAGCACATGCAATCAAGAAATAATGGATATTCTGTGCTTTATAACATGACTGAGTTTCTTTAATTGTGAAATATCGAGACTTTAACATATGTAAATAAATAAACAAACTATTATGAAAAAAAGAAAACATGATGTGAGTACTTGCACAGATAGAATCACAGTCGATTCTACTGGAGTGTATTTAGCTCCGCAGTTTTCTTTCTTTCAGGATCGACTTTCTTTGAACTAAACACAACAATCTTGAAGTAATTCCTCACTCAAAGATCTCCTAGTAGAAATAGCTCAAAGAAAAGCACTTAAGTTACTGGTAAACTTTGTTTCTGTATTCAGTCAATGCCATCACCTTGTGACCTTTGTTAGATCGGCTGTTTGATTTATCCAACATCATCTCTGCTAACAAAGTATATTACAGTGCTAATCCTTTCAACACAGCTGCTATATATTACTACAATAGCTTCATGGGCAAAACAGATATTATCTACTATAGGAAACAGAACTAAAATAAGGCAATCTCAACTACATTCTGGACCACGTGTTGTCTCCATTACAACATGGACACTAAATAGCCATTTTTTTTTAATTCTTATATAACTACATCAGGTAGAAAACATATAACATATCTATGTATCACACTTTTTCTCTGTCTCAGACTTGTGACATGGTTAAGGAGAACATTACCTTATTCCAAACAACACTTAAACAACCTAAGAATATCAAAAATCCTTTTATGATGATTCAAATTTAGTACAGATATTACTAAAACTTGAATTAAAAATACAATAAAAAAGCTAATTACTAAACAAAAATAAAAGGTAAATCAGAATAAAAAGAAAACACTTTAACAGTAATTAATAACCCATCATCATACACCATTATAACAACAAATTACTGACATAAGTAATAATATATACAAGAAAATGAAAGAAAAGCCCTTTAATAATGAAAATATCGAAATACGTGAGATAAAACCCTTAATACATGAAAAAGAAAATAGAATATGAAAAACAGCTTTAACTATTTCTGGAGCTGGTACATGGTTTGGTTTGAATTTCACGCAAAGCTTCACCAGGGCTATCTGTGCTAGCTATTCCTAATATAGCAGTTATAGACTAAAGGGAATGAAGCTTGTCAAACACTACCAACTCTCGGGCTACTCTTTACCAATGAAGAGTAGAGTGATCATCACATTATAACGCCCCCATGGCTGAAAGGGTGAGCAAGTTTGATGACGGGGATTCGAACCTGCGACCCTCAGATTGCGAGTTGAGTGCCCTAACCACCGTAGTGAACTGGCCCTTGAGTTGATTTGCTCATTTGAATGGCTGGTATCACAGTCTGCTCCACTTCTTCGTATTTGTGTGTCCCTATAATGAACCTAGCATCATGAAGTGCTTTTTGGGTTTGTTTGTTTTAAAGCAAAGCTACATTGGGTTATCTGCTGTACCCATTGTGGGAAATTGAAACCCAGATTTTAGCCTTGTAAGTCCATAAATTTACTACTTTCCTACCAGGAGACTAGGCTTTGGGATGTAGTGGTCCCATTGGAAGTTTGAGCACATCTGACACCATATTAGGTGGTGGTGGTGCATCTTCCAATGTGATAAGTCACTGTTCTCGTTATTTCTTAAGCTTCTTCTTGTCCTTTGGAAGGACCAGAAGTGGCAACTGTAAAGGCTGATGGGTGGCCTGGAGACTAGGATCCTATTTGTGCTAACTGAGTTTTCTGTTATTGAATTATGTAATAAAGCTCCTGAAAACTGTAGAGCTAGCCCGACCATGGATGCTGTGAGTTTTCCCTTGTCAGATATATTGGCCAACAACATATTCCTCATCCATGGGCTCAGATACTGTATAAGTTAGGCCAGGCCTGGACATTCCAGCAACAGTAACTTTATTGGTTTCATCACTCAGGAAGAAGTCTTGTTTGTCCTACAGGAACTCATTGTTTCTACTTGTCGTTACCTTCTTATTTATCACAATAAACCTCGTGTAATTGATTATGCATGTTAATGTCTTAATATCACTCATGAATGACTTTAAATAAAGATTTTCAGTGTGTGGTACACACACTTAATTATTTACATACATACATTGTCATATATATATGCTGTAATCATGCTTGTCAAACATTCTAGTAGCTTATACAGCTTGATCCCATTGGTAATGTTCAAGTCACCTGTTGAAGCTACACTTGGTAGTGTCATCTAAGGCTATCAAACTGGACTTATTCATATTTTAGAATTTAAAAATAAATAATGCTGTCAAAATTCTGAGAAGTTAAGACTTTTTAACTAATAAGTATTGTTACGACAACGCAGGTCATGTGACGCTCGTATCACGCCACTTCCTTCTCGAACCTTCATGAAATGTCCGGAAACTACTAGATTGGGGTAGACTTGTATATATAAGACTAGCCAAGAAGCAACGTAAGGTAATGAGGAAGAATATTGTTGAGCACGTGAGAAGTTCGTTGTGAATTATAGCGTTTGTTATTGAGCAACTGTTGAAATTAAATGTATCGCAAAGTTGTATTCAGAAAGAATAAACCAGTTTTATTTAAGAAAGGACTTGTATCGGTAAAGTTTCTTTGGTAAGAATTTTTACGGAAAATTAACTAACGATTGGAGACGTAACAGTATATTTACCAGGATTATCTTTCGTGATACTACTTCTGTGCTCCACTCTACACTCAAAGAAAGTTGGGTTATTTCATTGGCTGTAGATTTGACTTTATTCCCATGAAAACTGAAAAATCTAGCAAGTACTGGGTGGTATGCTCTGCAGAGTTCTCACTACTCTGTAATGGGAGGCGGGTAGGCTAGTTGTTTGGGGTTCGTCTTTAACACCAGTTGCAAATAAATTTATTTAAATCTGGGTTATGCAGTTGCGAGTGGAGTACACAAGTCACCAACTCGAGGAAGTTTACAGTTAGAATAAAGAAGTGACTCGGAGACTGAGGTACAAAATAACATACAACATTTTAATTCAAAATATTCAAATCTACAGTACCAAAACTATCTTGAGAACCTGCTACGTTAAAAGTATCGAAGTCTTCGTTCTGAGCGAGCATCTGTTCATTGATTAAACCCTCAATAATACTAATTAAATCTGATACTACAGCAAACAGATTGTCAATTAAGGTATGAAGCAAAGGGGAATTTCTGAGGAAATTTCATCCGTTGCTTCTGTGAATTTAAATAGAATAAAACAATATTAA
>NW_013667546.1:132534-137726 GCF_000517525.1 Limulus polyphemus
AAGGTGAACAGGTTGGTTTTAATTGAAACTCCAACAATTAAACTCACCTGAGTGCTAACCTGTTTCAGGTATTACGTCACCCCAGTGGTACAGCAGTATGTCTGCAGACTTACAACGCTAAAAACCGGGTTTCGATACCAGTGGTGGTGCACAGATAGGTCATTGTGCTTAATTTCAAACAAACAAAATTAAAGTATTACGCGACATACATTCAGATATAGTTTAGTTTATACAATCTGATTAAAACTTCTAAGATATCTCTCAACAAAGCTTGAACATCATCCTATTATTCGCACACATAATACATGATTTACTAATTACACGCCCCCCAGTGGCACAGTGGTATGTCTGCGGACTTACAATGCTAGAAACCGGGTTTCGATACCCGAATGGGGCAGAACACAGATAACCCATTGTGTAGCTTTGTGCTTAATTTCAAACAAACAAAACTAATTACACTGTTGGACTATAGAGAATAGCAATAGTTATTTATGAGTTTGTGTGACGAATGTTTTCAATAGAACGCAGTATGGCCATTCTTAATTTCCGGAGTTGAACTGGCGAGAAGTCTGTTCACTTCTAGTCTTGCCGGAGAGATCTGATTTTTGGACCAAAATCATGACTTTTTATTCACGTTTTTGTATGTTACTACGATGGTTCAACAAGCGCTACATGCTTACTTTGGTTCTCCATCTAATTGGTTTAATTTCGATGGTTTATCAAACCAAAACTAAATTATAATTGGTTATGGTCAAAAGCTGCTAATTAAACGGCAGCCTGTTCTAATGCATTTCTCCACATCTTCCTTGGGATCATAGTTGCGTCAGTCATTTTTTTATATGGCGATATAATGTCGATCATATATACTTTCTGTAGTCTTTCTCTCCACTACGATTATGTCTGTTTAATGTAGTTAAGAAAAACCGCTGGATTCTACTTTATATATTGCAGCCTGGAATGAATCTCAGTATTTACTGTAATGTTTCGATTTACTTTTTTAGACAATCGTCTCTATGAAACTTCCATTGTATATTCACTAGTGTGCATGTCTTTTCTTCACTTGACATGTATTTGTCATACATGAATATTCAAGAAAACTTCATTTTTCATCCGCATAAGCATTTGTAATTCTAATAAGATACATCAAATGCTTCAACTGTCAAAGTGATTTTCAATAATCATCAGATGACGTTTCGCACCAGAAAATTTATTCAGTAGCTCAGAAATTTAAGAAATTTAACGTCCTGTTAATTACTGATTTTTAACCTAACCTAAACTGTCGATAACCGAGTGATAATTTTGCAGTGTATTATTACGACAGCGGAAGTCACGTGACGCTAGTAACACGTGATGAGTTTCTAGAAGGATCGGGGAACATCACGAATAATCCAGTATTTGCTAGACGCCCTCTATTTTTGTATATAAGCCCGGCAAATAAAGCGGAGATACAGTTGCAGAAAGAGAGAGATAGAGACAGATAATTGAGTCAAGTGAGCGGTGGTGACCGTAAGTAAAGTGCGTGAATTGTTGTGAATTATAGCGTATGTTTTAGTTAAAGTCACTGTGGAACTTAAGTGTATTGCAAAGTTTGTAACGTGAAAGAATAAACAAATTTTATTTAAGAAAGGACTTGTATCGCTGAAGTTCCTCGGGAAGAATTTATACCAGGAAATTAACAAACGACTAAAGACGTAACAGTATTGTATATATTGTATCTCAATGCCACTCAAAAGCTTGGAAAGCAAGGAATGTCATTTTCTTCCAGTCCATGGTTTTATAGATTTCCGTCTGTCACAAGTGTCAATAATTAACTAATAGTAGCAAAATGTAGTTTATACATTCTGCCAGACATTACTGCCCAGATTCTCAGAAAGCAAGGAATGCACATCCTTTCAATCATCAGCTATACGACCTAATAACTGTTTTAGTTTTGATGATTGAGCAGTAACTCCACAATGCAGTGCACACATTGTGCCTTCCAACACTATGCAATGGCTTGGAGAATAAGAATCACTTCACTCTTTCAATTAATAATCTCTCGACTACATCACATTCCTAGCTTTGGCTATCAGTCCCATCCATGTTGATTGGGAGGAAACACTGACATTTCTTCATTTGGTTGGTCAAAAACCACCAGAAAAGTCTTTGCAGCTTCTTTTCCCTGACCAAGTAAGTTGGGATGATTCGAGATAGCATCCTAATTTTCGGACTCATCGGTTTCCTCTTCAGACTCCTGTTCAAGACAGTGCACCAAATGCTCGTCTGTGATGTATACTTACAGATTATCGACGTGTTTTACACACTTTGCACATTGTACCTCTGCATATCTTAGAAGACTAACTTGTTGAAGTAGCATGTATAGACCAATTCAACCGAATAAAAGTTTTCCTGCAGCTGACACAAACCACAACCACACCTAGTAACCACATTGGAACATCAATTCTGTTATTGTCCAATCATTGTACTTTTTTATCAACGAGCTACCTTCCCGAGTTGTTGTTGGGTGAATTCATGTGCAATAATCATTGTATATCTCAGCTACTCCACATACTTTTGGTGGGACTGGATAGTATCGTAAGGCAGACGACCATACATCACGTCCACAGAGAGTAAAATGTTTCTTCCAAACATGAGCAGGTTCAGTAAACAGCCTGTTGTTGTCTTTTCCATTGTTTATGTGCCATCATCGGTTATGACAAGTGTTGAATTCAGTCGCTTCTGTCAGTATTAACAAACTTTACAAGCATTCAATTGGTAGTCTGTATCATCCAGTTTTCCAAAACACCAGACTATGAGTGATAGGGTAAAGCAAGAGTCTTCATTAAACCTAACACTTAACAAAAATAAGTTAAAATTTGGCTTTTGAAGTTAGTTCTCTAATCCATGTGAACGTTTTCTAGAGTTCTAAATTATGCTATCAAATTATTGGTTAATATATCAGCATATTGACCATTGGATAAGCTTCAGCTCACTTTATAAAATAGTTGGAGGTAAAGGGTGTGTATTGATGACCTTTCACAGTCTGTGGGAGTAGACCAGTGATATCCAGGAAAATTTTTGCAGAGGAAATCCAACAACTCTTTGCTTGAATTCACCCAGCCTTGGCCAGTTTTCCTCTGGGTGGAACACATACTGTACAGCTCATACACCAGTACTGAACATCTTGACTCCCTAGCAGCCAGAAGACCTGCTGTCGAATGTGAGTTATATCTTTGTGCCCTCTAGTCTCTGTGTTATGCAAAATCCGAAGTATTTTTTGACACAGAACTCTGACCCAGGACTATTATCTGCAAAATTGTCAGAATATAACAACTTGTGGATTGATAGTAACTGCTAGTACAAGTGACATATTCTATATTTGCCCATACTATGATCCTCTATTAGTATTGGTTGGCTTGACCTTGTGGACAACAAGGAGCACTCGTGCTAGGTCAGAGCTGTTCATTTGCTTGTCCCAGACCTCCTGAAGCGTAAAATGTGGCACCAATCCGCCAGTGGAGTCTTCTACTTTACGTTTTGCATTCACGATAGCTGATATGCTCATGATTTCAACTCCCACATGGCATCTACGGTCAGAACATTCCACAAATGTAGAAGTCTCACCATACAGCAAGATTGTTTATCTATGTTTCTGTGTTGCATGTCTGGGCAATGAACTATGAAAAAGACGTATTCTTGCAATGTCGTTATCCAACATGTTATTATACTCTGTAGTTTTTTAAAGTTTACTAATTACTTCAGCAAATTGTGCTTTACCTAGATGGTGAAATTTCTACCATACAAGCAGTGGCAATAGTGTTTTTTGAAGACAACCACTGCAAGTTGCTCTTTCTTCATTGCACAGTATTTGTATTTGACCAGAATACGTGATTACATATATATTCCACTCCATCCTACAACTGCTGTCGATGTTGCAGGGAACCCTTTAGTCATGAAAGTAACCACACCTCTTAGTTGACAGTCTTCATCTGTGGTACCCATTATCTCACCTTCCGGGGAGATAAATCTGGGACTTCTGTGTTCTGACTGGTGATGGCCTAAACGTTTGATAGAAACCTCCTCACACAGTCTCAGATTCGCTAAGCACAATTCCGTTTTGAAGACCCACAGTTTTCTGCATTTTTCCTTCCAGTGAGGTCCATCCTCAAGTATACCAACTGGATGACTGGTCTGGCAGCTCCAGATACGAGTTAATTTCCCTGAATTAAATGTTGCAGGCTGACCAACATTATAGAACTTTATAACATGGGCAAAAATCCTATGTCCAGGAGAGAATTTCTCATACAATCATAATCTTTCTCTTTGAAACCATCTTTCTCTGATAAATTTTCCCTCTTAACTGTGAGTACTTGTCTGTACAAAAATTACTGTTACGACAGCGGAAGTCACGCGACGCTGGGAGCATGCGCGCTGGAGTTTCTCGAATGATCATAAATTTGCACGCCAGCTAGATTGTGTGATCTGGATGCCCCCTTTTTAGTATATAAGCCTGGCGAGAAAAACCAGCGGGATTTAGGAGATAGATAATTGAGTCAAACGAACAGTAGGTACCGTAAGTAAAGTGTGTGAATCATTGTGATCTATAGCGTGTGTTATAAAGGTTGTTAAGTAAAGCGACGAGAAAACGTATTGACTGTGGAAATTCTGTGTATTACAAAGTTTGTATCCAGGAAGAATAAACTGGGTTAATCAAGAAAGGATTTGTGTGGCTGAAGTTTCTCGGAAAGAATTTATACCAGAAATTAACAAACAAGCAGATACGTAACATATTGGTGTCAGAGAGTGGGGCAGAAAAGAAAAAAAGAAGATGGAAACCAGAAGTGGTAAATCAAACTACGACTTAGCAGATTTTATGGCAGCAATACAAGAACAGCAAAAGAAGCAAGAAGAACGAGAAAAGAAACAAGAGGAGAGAAAACAGCAGTGGCAAGAAAACCTGCAACAGTGCCAGCTCGAACAGCAAAATAAAAAAGAGAGATTACAGCGTTTGTTGGAGGAAAAAGAAAAGAAACAAGAAGAACGAGAAAAAAAACAAGAAGAACGAGAAGAGAAATTACAACAGTTGTTGGAGGAAAAGAAAAGAAACAAGAAGAGAGACTACAGCAGTGGTTGGAGGAGAAAGAAAATAAACAAGAAGAGAGACTACAGCAGTGGTTGGAGGAGAAAGAAAATAAACAAAAAAGAGAAATTAC
>NW_013667546.1:138726-162154 GCF_000517525.1 Limulus polyphemus
GTGAATGCCCTAGCATTTACTAGATATAGGGTAGTCTGGTATATATAAGATGGTCACGGCGTAACGTGACAATAATGTGTGTAGGTAGTGATTAATTGAACTGCAATCAGAGAGTATTATTGAAGTTGAGCACGTTCGTTGTTATAGCGTTTGTTTTAGCGTGATTGTTGAAAATAAGTGTATCGTAAAGTTATATTCGGAAAGAATAAACCAGTTTTATTAAGTAAGGACTTGTGTCGCTAAAGTTTCGTCGGAACGAATTTATGGGAAATCAATTAACAAACGGAGACGTAACAATATGATATGCCTGCATATCATAATATAAGCCATTATTTCACAAACATCTGTGTGTGTGTCTGCTTATAACTGGCAGACTGTTTGATCTATCGTCACCGAACCTTATATGTACTATTAGGACTCTGCAGTAAGTAACAAAAGGTCTGAATTCGGACCTAATTCCCTGTCACCCCTGAAGACTCACGCATACCATTACGTCACATGGAGAATGACATATGGGGTTGGCATTTGAATCTGACTCTTCTATGTTACTCTGGGGTCCCCATGTCTTCCCCGTGCATTGAGTAAGTGGTCAGCTGCTCAAGTTTTGTATACACTTTATGAAACGAAATGCATTTTTTTCATCCGTGTTAGTAATATGAATTTTTCAGATTGTGTTCCTTTAACTTCAATGGTATTTTGTTAGGATGTGGTGAAATTGTGTTGTTGCAATAAAAGTAAAAAACCGTTACATATAACAGATGATTTTCACCATTTCTTAATCTGAAGTCCACTAGTGGCACACCCGAAAGTCTGAAAGCTTATAACGCTAAAAACTGGGTTTTGACACTCGTGGTGGGCACAGCACAAAGAGCCCATTATGTAGCTTTTTTAATCTGAACATTTCTTTTTATCAAATATCTTGCCCTAAGTGACAAACCAGTTTTTAAACGATTATCTTTTTGAAAATCGAAATCCTTTGTTTATAATAACCATTGGTTGTATAAATTCCATAAGCATTTTAACTTAAAACTTATGATGGTAGTACTTGCGGAGCATTATAAATATAAGATGTAAATTTTGTTTAAATTTATCATTACCCTAGTTTAATTTTTCTTTATTAATTTGAATGGTGGCCGATAGAGGATACGCTATGACACTGAGAGTATTTCTTACGTGTATTGAATCAAGTGTGAAAGTAGGGAAAGAATAGTGTTCCAGTGGTTTAACGTATTTAGGTTTGGTAAGATGGTATAATTTATTTGAAAAATAAGTTTTTAAAAATATTTTCCCTTTTACTTTGTATGGTTATTGATGTGTTCTAATCAGAAATGGTGTCGCTATACTAAAGTCAAGGTTGATTACTGTAGTGCTAGTACTGCTTTGGTGTGGTTAGGTCCTTTGCACTGTAGGCTATAGCAGTAAGTAAGTTCAGTAACACAGACTTAATCAAGTTAATGATTCTTTTCATTGTCACGTGCATCTCTACACAGTGGTTATTTAAAGTTCTAATTAATAATAGAAATTTTAACGTTCGGTCATTTTACTCATTGCAAAAGTGTATGACATGTTCACACGGTTTATGAAATACACTGGCCTGTGATGGTTTTAATTTTGTTGTCTTGACATTTTTATGTTTTCTATGGTAATTCCTGTATGGTAAATCCGAAAATGATATCCATTTTTCTTCATAACATACAAAATTTTCACAAAACGTCATAGCACAATACACAAACAATAAAAGAAGAACCACAACACATAGTTTTGAGACTAAAAGACTTAGATTTCACACAAAAAAAATCAGAATGAATGAGGATGCATATTCGTTTGACACTAGTGTTCTACCTATTTCTTCAGTTTCTTTGTATTTTTCTTAACAAACATATAATAAAAAAATGTTCATTGTGGTAAACAAAATAATGATTTAATACAAGTAAGAGTTTTTCTTCCAGATTTGTAAAAAAAAATTCCTTACATGATAGAAAAAAGTGAATATTATTTTTAAAATCTGTGTAGCTGAATTATGAAAATTCTGTTATTAAAACCAAAAGAACTTTTATGAAGTTTAAATTTGCAGGCCTGTGTTATAATTGCTGGTTTAAGTGGTTACAATTACATATAGCATCAAAAATATGTGAAACTTAAGGAACAGAAAATTATAAGAGCATTAGAAAGGGCCATTTAAGTTAACAAGGTTAACCACCAACTGATCATGAAAGAAATCAAATTAACCAAAAAGATGTTCAAAGAAAAATTCAGACTTGGTAGGTAAAAGTGATTCAAGAATGAGTCATGTAATTGTTTCTACCAGCCACTGTTAGGTGTAAAACTGATGCATTCAAGATTATAATATTCTTAGTAAAAAGATAGTTATTCAAATTTCTATTCTTCAATAATTTTAAACTTCTGAATTAAGTTGCATCTCATTTGTTTATGCCACTGGAAAAATAAATCCAAATCTTTAATGACTTTCTACACTTTTTTTTTTTTACCAGACACCAGTGTAATAGCCCGTAATTGCAGTTTGCACATTTTTTTTATGTAGTAACTGGAATAATAATGCACCCAAATGAGACCCAATCAGTGTCTTGGAAAAGTATATTACATAGAAATGCAAATAAATAGAAAAAATTTTTTTATTAGCATTTCAGCTAAACATTGACCACAGTACCATATATATTTTGCATTGACTTAAACATTTATTCTGACATTTTATTATGCCATAGTTGCATTTGTGTATTATTTCAGTTACAAAATGCTCTTTGCTAGGCTTAAAATATAAGAGAATTATAAATAAATTATATGATGTTGGAAGCTCTTGTCCACTATGTTTCAACACATAACTGCAAGTGTTTAGTTTTTCTTTCAACCTTCTCAACTTATTCCTTTGTTTTCCTTCAGTAGCATTAACATCCCTTTAATATAAGTAGCAAACTGTTTTAAAATTTATATTACCCCCAAGTAGATTACCTTGCATGATATTGAAACATGTTTTGACATATTTAACATGTGTTTTTCCTCAAATTGTAATATAATCAAAAATTATATATTACCATCCAAAATACAAAATAAAGATAAATAATGTAAGACATTATACCAAAAACAAAACTGTGCTTATTTTGGTGGGTAATCTTTAAGGCATGATTGGTCTTGTATTAATACATATATATATATATGTATAATTTAAGGACAACCCTTAACATTCAAATATTTATCAACTTTCCCTTAACTCCTAAATTAACTGCATTCTCCACATCTGAAGGCAACATGTTCCAAAGACCAATCACCCTGTTAGAGAAATAAAGCACTTTTAGTTGAAGATGATTCCTATTTTGCTAGAAGTTTTGTGTATCCCTTATTAGATCTACCACTCTCACCATTAAGTATGAAAAAAGATGATGAATCATCACTATTAATTCCTTTAACAAACCTCAATTACATATCTTTTAACTCTTCTTTTTTCCATAGAAAACAGTTTCAAATATCTTAACCTTCATGGTGTTAGGAAAACATGTAGGTTCAAGAAATCAGTTTAACACAAAAATTCGATACCCAGTAACTAGTGCTTTTGAAAAGACCTTTATTCGTCGGGGGCAAACTACAGATATTAATCTGTCTTTATTTGACAACCTTTCCATCTCAGGTATCATCTTAGTGGTCCTCATCTGAACTGTTTCCAACAATTCAGCATCTTTTCTATGGTTAGGTACCCATGACTGGACACAATACTCCAATTGTGGCTTAACCAATGACCTATACAATGAAATTACAACATCTTTAGAGTTATATTCAATATTTCTATAGATACCTAAAATCCTATTTGCCCTGCAACTAGCAACAGCACATTGCATGGATGGTTTAAGAGACTGATAGGGAACACCAAGATCCTTTTCTTCTTTATTGCCATAACACTTTTAAGATTATTCCCATCAAAATTATACTCATGTATGAAATAATGATATCCCACATACATTACTTTGCATTTATTATAGTTAAAAACCATTTGCCCAGTTACCAAATAATCCAAATCCTTTTATAAAGCAGCAACATCCTTCTCACAGCAGCATCACCAAAAACACCATCAACAACTTTAAATAATTTATTGACCATTCCTTTGACTATGTTGCTGATGTAAATCAAAAAGAGCAAACATCTCAGCATTGAGCCCTGAGGTATTCCACAGCCAGTTTTCTATCCAATGAGCCAACCTATCTGCCACACTTACACAAATTGTTTTTAAAAAGCCTTTTATGTGGCACCTTGTTAGATGCTTTTTGAATATCCAGATACCACAAATTCACACATGTACCCTCATCTACATAAGCAGTAACCTCTACAAAGAATGTCAAAAAATCAAAAAGACAAGATTTTACCCTAGTGAAACCATGCTGACTATTCAACTAAATTTTAAATTTTACTTTATGACTTTGTAAATCAGACTTTTAAAATTTTTACTACCAATGATGTAAGACTCGTACTTTATAACAGTATTTATTATTTTTAATTTCTTGTTGCAAGTCTTAAATAGAAATATTTTGGTATCAGTTTCAAGATGCATCCTATTCTTTTGTATTTTGAGCTAAACATTTTACCAATTTAAATTATAAATAAGAAAATAGGACAATATAACATAATTTTTTTAAATGATGTACCTTAGTTTTTACCACACACCAAGTATATATTTTATACCATATACATTTTTTGTTCTGATTAAGAAGTTAGCACACAGGATCACATGCAAAAGTCATAATGGTTTTCAAACGGGACCCAAAATTCAGGCTCTTTCAAATAGTTCACTATTCTTCTTTGGGAGAATATATTCTTTATTCTCCTGAAGAAGAATAGTGAACTATTTGAAAGCCCCCGAGTTTTGGGTCTCATTTGAAAACCATTACATTTTTTTTGTTCATTTTTTTATAGAGATGTTCCCATTCTATTATCAATTTTGATAATGATGACAGAAAATGAATATCACACACGATTCATGTCTAGTTGGTCAACACAATGTCTACTTTAATTTGGTTACTTTTATTTCTTCATTTTCTTTATTATTTTGGTTATATTTTGAGTTCTTATTATACATAGACTTTTACATCATAATTTTGAAACAATATACAATCACTAAACAAAATCCTAAAACAACTTACTTCTAATAGATGATTTAAAAACTTAGAATAATTCACATTTTACAAAAAGTAACTTAAAACCTCTTTCTCCAATACATATTTTTATCACAAGCTTTCAGCATAAACTGGAGCCATCTTCATGTGCAAATCACAGACAATTTAAAATATTTCAAGAAACAAAGTTGTTTCACTTTTTAGAAGAATTTTTATTACTTGTAAAGGAAATGTTTAGAAATGCATATCCATATTAAGATTAAAATATAGTGAAATGACTATTACTATGGTTTAAAAACTGTATTAAAATTTGTTATACTGTATACTTCTGAAAACCTGAATTATTGTTCATAGGTTGAATTGTACTTGGGTTCACAAAGAAAGGTATAATTTTAGACCATGGCAAGTCCAAGGACACGTCGGACTTTACAAGAGTTAAGGCCAAAAAATGGAAATAATGTAGGTCCCTGTTTATTTAAGATTACTACTTTTAAAAATAATTTTAATTTAAGTGGAGCAATTAGAGAGAAATGCATGCTACAGTTAGAAATTAAAATTCTCAGTCTCAAGTTCTAATGAAATAATTTGTTTATAATGCATGTGTTCTCCGGGTTGTTAGAGTACGTTTTATTTGTAAATTTGATTCTTTTTCTTTGAGAATGGTATTATCAAATGAATGACATTAAAAGTTGCAATTCTCATTCAGGTTATAACCAACTGAAGGATACAGAAATTTGAAATTTACAGCCCTAATTTTAGAAGATTATTTCATTCAGTTTTGACTCACTAAAGGATAATGCAGACTGTAGAACTTCTTCCAGTTTTCAGAGCCAGAGGGTTTAAGGGATCCTTTATTTTAAACTTTTGAGGGTTCAAACGAAAGGTTGGGGTCCCTGATATGAGTGCTACAGAAAACCCAGCAGCTTTTGATGCTAAGCATCTAGTGTCATATTGTTTGGTGATGCTGATATTGCTGATATGAGTGCTACAGAAAACCCAGCAGCTTTTGATGCTAAGCATCTAGTGTCATATTGTTTGGTGATGCTGATATTGCATGATATTGCTGATATGAGTGCTACAGAAAACCCAGCAGCTTTTGATGCTAAGCATCTAGTGTCATATTGTTTGGTGATGCTGATATTTGCTGCACTATAGTCTGATATTGCATGATCATATCTTTCATCTTAAAATGACTTGCACTTTTAATTTATTTTTTTAATTAGATAAGGTGAAAGGACTTTATTTTGGAAAATTGAGTGTTTTCAAAGCAGGAATAGTTCTGGGAATTGTGCCGCAAAAGCTTATTTGATATGTCAAACTATGGTAACACCTAAATATGAATGGTGATTTATTGCTTTATATTTGGCAGGTTTCTACTTCAGCCACTAACAGTAGAATAAACATAGGAAATAGGTGTAAAAAGATTGGAAGAAACTCTCAGGAGATTTACTTTGGAACTTCATTCTGTGTACTGGACAGTACTCTTCACTTTATTTCTTCTAGTTTCTAAGCCATCTGCTAGCAATAAAATAACCGTAAAAAATAAGTGTAAAAATGTGAGAAATTTGAAATTTTGTGATTAATACTAACATTACAATACATTTTATTTAGCATTTGCAACCTTTATTTTCATTATACTTTGATTACTGACCTACAACCAGGAGAATCAAGTGTAATGTTACAGTAAAGAAAATAACATAAAGTATAAAGCTTTACTGAAAATGAAAA
Organism: Limulus polyphemus; assembly: GCF_000517525.1. NCBI lineage: Eukaryota > Metazoa > Arthropoda > Merostomata > Xiphosura > Limulidae > Limulus > Limulus polyphemus. The sequence continues at coordinate 145,572 of NW_013667546.1, forward strand.
TGTTTGATATTTAATTTTTCATTAGGCCTGGCATGGCTAGGTAGTTAGGGTGCTTGACTTTCAATCTGAGGATCTTGGGTTTGAACCCCTGTCCCACCAAACATGCTCACCCTTTCAGCTGTGGGAGTGTTATAATGTGACAGTCAATCCCACTGTTTATTGGTAAAAGAGTAGCCAAAGAGTTGGCAGTAGGTGGTGATGACTAGCTGCCTTCCATCTAGTCTTTCTCTGCTAAATTAGGGAATGGCTAGCACAGATAGCCTTTGAGTAGGTTTGTGTGAAATTCCAACAAATAAACAATAATTTTTCATTTGTTTTCACTATTTATTATTATAAAAGTAACTAAAATGTAAAAAATAGAAATTTATTAGGTGAGATAATGAAAGAAAAATAATAATCTTCATGGGGTATACATGCCAGCAGGTTGTGCTATTCAATACGGCAATGTGAACTGCATGTGCTTCGTGTAATTTTCAACATGTTGGGGTATTTTTAGTTGGATGCAGTTCATAGGTCAATAAAACAAAAAGTAAGTATAAATAGATGTATACTGTTATGAGATTTAAGCTATTTAAAATATACATTTGTGGTTTCCTGTTCCAAACCTGTTCTAAAACAAAATAAAGCAACTTAGATTTATTTCCTAATTTTTATAATTGTTATGAGGTCAGTCAAATCAAACATCATCATATAGAGTTAGCATTGGTAAAATAACAGATTATATAAAGTTTAATGATTAATTAGAAGAATATAGAGATTACACAAATGAAACTTAACAATTTTCAGATAAAGAAAAGTATTTTTAATCTAAAATCAAAATTACTTTGCAAGTTGGATAGTCAACATTCTGAAAGAAAAAATTCATGAGCAAATTTTAATAAGAAATCTTAATACTTAATTTAAAAACTTGATATTTTGTGTATGAAAGCTTGCAATGTTTACTAATAATCTGCAAACTTTGTAAAAATATGCTTGCATTATCAAAAATTGTAGTATAATTACTCTCATGGTATTCGTATGGTTAATCAAAAAGCATTAAACATGTGCTATAGGGGAATATGAGTCAGAAGCTAGACTGGTTCTATGCACACCATCAGTTGACAATGAAAACAATTTTTTTTTAAATGAAATTTTAGAATCTTGTATCTTAGAGCCTGTTGTTATTGTCACTTTTTTAAAGATCCAAATCCAGCAATAATAGATAAATGTTCCTTTAGTCAGAGTATTGTACACTTGCATCTAATGTACACATATGATAAAGTTTTGTTTGTGTAATTTCATATGGCATTTTTGGGGTCATAGATGCATATGTATATTTGCATTAATAGAATTTCTAAATTACAGCTCTTATTCTATGTTTGTCTCATGAAGAATACTGAATTTCTTTACCATAATATGTTACCTACTTTATAATACTATTTCTTATTGATGCATAGTTGATCACAACTTGCTTGGTATTGATTGTCGATGCTTTTGATGACCAAATCAATCGTTGCTACTACAGTAATTACTTGACTGACTTTTTACATGTATTGATGTTTCTTCTATGTGAATGATTTGAGTAATGCATTGAAGAAGTGGTAATTGTATCAAATGAACTATTTTTTGTATAGAACTGTTTTGAGTGTGGAACTCATAACCCCCAGTGGGTTAGTGTAAGTTACGGAATATGGATTTGTTTGGAGTGCTCAGGCAAACATCGAGGATTAGGTGTTCATCTGAGGTAAGTTTGAATTATTTGTAGATTTGTTGTTATTTTTTAAATATTGTTGAAAGCACTTGCTTTAATTTAGTACGATATAAATAAGATTAAGTTGGTTATATGTTTACATATTTAGGGGCCTGTAATACATAATAAACTTTGGCTAATTACATGGCTAAGTGTTGAATAATATGTTTAGTTTTCTGATACATGCAATTTTGATTAAAAATAAATACCATAATTGCAGTGTTAATAAACTATTTAAAAATTTCACATTTTTACATCATTTTTGTATTATGCTGGTTAAAGAAAAGTATCAAATGTTTGTGAAAATTGCACACTTGGTATTTTATCTAAAAAGTTCAATGAAATTCATCAGAGTTAAAAACCTATTGTACAAAATGAAAGTTGTATTATATTTTGAATGGTAGAAGTAGAGAAAAAGATGTAATTTTGTGAGTAGGTATGTGTTTGTATCTTCAAATGTTATTTGTACGTGTTTATATATTATAGTTATAGAAGTTAAAGTGTCAAATAAACACGTGTTACAATATTGTTATTCATACGGTATTTAGGTTAAAAGTATTTAACAATTTTTCACCAAATAAAAAAATTCAACATAAAGGGAAGTGGATAAAATAATATCATAGTTTTATGTGAACTTTCTATACTGAACGTAATCTGATTTCTAGCTGTTTGAAACTATATGTTTATGGTTTTGTGTTAGTTTTGTAAGGTCAGTAACTATGGACAAGTGGAAAGACATTGAACTAGAAAAAATGAAGGTAGGGGGAAACAAGAAAGCCCAAGAATTTTTAGAAAAACAACCTGATTGGGACTCTAGTATGCCAATTAGAGAGAAATATAGCACAAAAGCTGCAGCATTATATAGGGATAAGGTAAGGACATATCTTGTGTGCTTCATTATGAGTTTGGCATTTTTATATCTTGGATGAAAAAAATCTAGTACATCTTATACCAGTGTAAATGTTAGAAAGTTTAAGGAATTCAGTTTCACAATATAATTATATAAAAGTGAATGATACTAGAAATTATTACAACTATTTATATTTATGATTTAAAATCTATTTTTTGTAAATATATGATACCAGGTTTTACCAATATATTAGAGGTAAGTTTATAATTTGTTTCCAAAAGGTGCTGCATTGTTTTCTAAGAAAGAACCTCACAGACAGAAACAATAAAATCATTAAATATATAACAAAAAATCTCATGAGTGAATGGATATTTAGTGATGTAGTTCACTGAAATGTTCTTTTGTAGTTTTAATTGTTTGTAACAGGTTTAGTAAGACTACTAAACTACACAGCTTTGTTTTGGACTGTTTAGAATCTGAGATCCAAAATCTGATTTGCTTTTATTTTCAAATCAAAAAGTGGAAACACTAATTTATCTTAAGATTACCTCAGTTACACTGCAAATAGATGTTTGACTGATGTAATCGACTATATTACCCCCTTCTAACTCTAGCTATAATAGTAATGTTTAAATTATCTTCAAAAAGGAAACTGACACTATTTTTTTTGTAGAAATTAAGCACTGATGAAAGTTCAATTAGAAAATCCTTTTACCTTGTCTAATTTAATGCTTTACAGATAGCTACTGAAGCTCAAGGAAAATCATGGTCCATTGAGACATCATCAGCAAGGAACTATAACCCCCTCACCATTTCAAAAAGCTCTTCAGGTGGAAGTTTACATTCCCAGGGCTCAAGTTCAAACCTTCAATTGCAGGGATCTAGAAATAACTTAAATAGTCAATTTTATGACTGGGATGGAGAATACTTAGGCTACCAAAGGTAAAAAGAATTGAGACCAGGTTACTGCAATCACAGAGTAGTAATTTGCATTTAGGCACACCTGTTTCGATTTGAAATTACAGCAGCATTAGAAAAAAAAACAGCATATATGTGGAACCTCCCACAAACTAAAGTATTTCTTATTATCAGAGCTGGATTTAATACTAATAGTGGGAAGAACTGAAATATAATTAAAGCTGTTACTGACATTTAGGTCTGTCACTTGGCATGTGTGTCTCAGTTCTGGATATAATTGTCAAGATAACAATAATGATTGTTCATTTTATTGTTTAGATTTGAAATATCAATGTTTGAAAATAATGGTTTTCACTATATGATCATTAATTTTTCATTTCTATAGTTTTATCCTCTCAAGAAATGGGTGAAAAAGAAAAATACAGAATTAAGAATCTGTGTTTTTATTATATTATTCATGCTAATGTTAAAGGCTTTGTGTTATTAATGTTTCATTTGCACAAGTAAAATCAGTATTATCTAGAGCAGCAGAATTTTGAAAACAACTCAGGAAATGGTAGATATGATCTGTAGATAAAAGTATCATTGAACTTGTATATTCTTACAGGTGTATTTAATAATATGCTAGTTACTGTGAATCCATCAATAAGTTTTTAGTGAGTGTTATTACAAGTACATGTTCACCAAAGGGTGATAAAATTGTTCTTTTTTTTTCTAAAAAATTTGTTTAACTGACTGAAACTACTCATAATTTGTGTTTATTGAACTTCTTTGTATGCCAGTGAAATCAAATTGCAGCTGAACAGTATGGTTACTGAAAAATTAAACAAAAAATATTTAACTGGTTTTTATATCTTTTAATAATTCATTTTGATGATAATGAAGAATGACATAAAATTTTGATTTCAGGAAGTTTGACTAACTGTATTAAATTAGCCTTTGCACTTTTTTGATCATAGCTAACAGCAATGACTTTAATAAGTTAATTGTTAATCAAAGGTATTGTTCTTTGATGTTTCATTAGTTATAAAATAAAGTAAAATAAAATCATGCAATAGTTTTCTATGAAATTGGAAGTTGGGCCTTAGGCCTTGTTCTTAATGATTAATAACTTCATGATGGGTTCACATGCTTTTTCTGCTCAGAAGGTTGTGTAAACAACCCTGCCAATTTCTGAAAAGAATGATGCAGTTTCATGCTCATACATCTATCCTCAGACAAATTATTTTTTAATTTTAAGCAACTAAGCTTAATCTGTCACTAGATGTCTAAATTATATTTAATGAAAACTAACAATAATAAATTAGCTTATTTTTCTTTGTATAGATAACTACCATATTTAGAACTTTTCAAACAGGATTCTGAGAAGGCCTGCAAAAATGTTATAAATTAAGCTAACCTATGTTAACTTCTCTTATTTTTTATTGTTTCTATAATGTTTAAAGACTCTGTCATAGGGCTCAGAATATTATTAATGTCATTCCTACCATCATCCCCCTTAACTCACTTTGCACAGTCCGTAACAAGTGGAGGAAGTTAAAATAGTATTTTTTAAGGAAATGCTTTGTTAATAATTTAAAAGTTTGTAGTTGTGCTTTTTAAATGGTATTGACTGTTTTTTGTGGTACCTTCAGGGCTTGAATTTTGCTTTTAAGTTCACTTGCAAAAAAAAGTCAAGTGCCTATAAAAACTACTTTTTATGAGGTCCATAGGATACTGGTGCCTGACAATAAAAATATATTATAATTAAGGTACAAGTTGGTACTGTTTCTTTCTTCACAGTTATTTCTATTTACAAACTGGAATTAAAAATATTATATCAAGGTCCCCACCAATAGTTTATCTGACCCAGACTTGTATGGGAAAAAATTTTTGACTCTGGATTTATTCCTAAATAATAATTATTTTTACATTTTGCAAAAAAAATCCACTTCCAACTTTGCAGAAAAAAAAAACATTTTGGCCCTTGACAAAATACATACCCCCCTCAATTCCCTGCATGTTTAAGTTAATTTATTGTTCCCTAAGTGCTACTCGCTAATCAGTTTCACGTTAGAGAGTTTGGCAGTTTAAAAAGATTTGTTGATTGAAGCTAATTATTATTTTTTATCATCCCTATTCACACTTATATAAAATTTTAATGAATTTGATGATAAATAATCCTTGTTTTTGTCTATTATTTTGCATGATACCAGCTCATTTAATCAATTTCATAATACCAAACTGTCATCCAGGTCAAACAGTAATTAGTTAAAATTATAATACTCACTGAATATGACCACTGTTGCATATTCTTGGCATCTCTTACACCATATTTCTGTCACTCTTTATGGATCATTTTCATCAAGATTATTGCTAAGGGCAGTATTCAGCTATTTTGACCACTTGTTAACAGATTCAAAACATGTTGTGACAGATATTTTTTCTTTTTATTGTCACTGATACACTCCTGCTCAGCATTAGTTTTATTTCCACAATTGGCATGTTTTTTCCATTTGTCAGTGTATTATTATTATTAATAAAAACAAACTAGTACAAGAATTCCAGTTCATACAAGTTTTCTGATGACATAGTTTACATAATGTGCACACAGCAACAAAATGAGTTGAGGAGTGTTCTGGTGAATGGAGGAACTTACATGCCTACTTACATGACCATAATCAAACGGGAATCATGGGGAAAATCTGTATAATAAAGGAACAAAACAGTCTTAATCAGACAGGAATTGGCTTTTTGTTACTAAAAAGAGTTCATTAATATCATTTTGCTGTTTTATATTTGAATCAGTGTTGTATAACATGCAGTTATGTATTCATAGAAAGTTACAAATAGTAAAAATTATAACACTTATGATGTAAAATCCACTCTCAAGTTAGAATGTGTAAGTGTGAAATTTGAGCCGTGATGTCATTTACTTTTTTTTTACTAAGCCAACAATTTTTATATTTAGCCCAACTGATATTTATAGTCATTAGAAAGAGTGCTCCTTGTGTCCTTTAACACTCTCAATACAGGCTTGGTCAATTTGACCAATCACGTGACCTTTTTTGTACTCATTTAAAGTCTTTATAAATTTAATACTTATTACTCTCAATGTAGTGGGTATGTCTTCATGAAATTTGGCAGTCTTTCAGTTAATATTACAAGACTTTCACATACAGAAAGTCATATTTCTTAGTGAAGTATTTTTTAATAAAATATAATAAAGATTTGTCCATGAATATATTGAGCATTTGTTTTGAATAGTCCAAGTGCAAAGTAATTTTTATGTTAAAATTAAAAATACTTTTCCTCATCTCAAAAATCTCAAATTACCTTTGTGTAATCCCTAAAACCTCGTAAATGCATTTCAAACGCTTTTTTTTAGTAAAACATTATAGTTTATCTGTTATTTTCTCCATCCTATCTCAAAATGGGATTTGTCAATTCTACCAACCTCATAACCACAAAAAAAAAAAAAATTGAAATAAACCTAAATTGACCTTTTTTTCTTTCTAGAATGACTTCAAATTGTAACATGAAACTACATTCGTTTATCCATCATAAAAAATTATAAATTATATTACTCATTTTACCTAATCTAGTTTTAAGTAACTTAAAAAGATCCATATTTTTCGATTTCAGTTACTTTTATATTAATAAATAAAGAATAAATATGAAAAACAAGAAATAAAATGCTTAACTAATCTTCTTTTTTCTTGTCATTGGGTTTCAAGGAGAGTTAACCCTAACTTATTATAGTACTAATAGTAATGCATTTAGTAATTTTTATTTAATTAAATAATGCACCAAAGAATGTAAATTAATAACATGCAAAAAGTAAACAAATTCCCTTACCTTTCAAAATTTTCCTGGCTATCTAACTATGCGATAGGAGCCATTACAAATTCATCCAAGCTAGTTGTTAACTTTTTCACAGGAACAAAGCTTGTACTGTGAGTGAAATTGACGCTTTCCTGTTCAGAAAACAATGTTATACAATACGCCATTTGATAGATGAAAACCTTGACTTTCTATTGGTTATAGGTAATATATAATGAAACATAAGAGAGAACTATCAACGAATTCTGAAATAGAGGATGTGACAGGTGGGTGTAGCAGGAGGAGGTCTGATTTTCTATTTGATAGCTCTATAACCAAACAAAATTGAAGACTATAAAAATTATGGTTTGTGTGAACAATAACGATTTTGTAGAGAGTAATTTACTTTTAATTTTGTACATTTTCGAGGGGTGATGGATAAAATAGGGATGATGACATGCTAAGACAAAATGTGTTACGTGGGTCACGCACATGGAAATTCAGGATTTTTTAAAAATATTCCCTTGTAGAATTAAGAACTGAAAACTTATATACTATTAAAATATGGATTATTAGCCAAGATTTTATGCTATTCTAATTGGTATAGCATAAACAAAAAGTAGTATAATAAAATTTTGAATGTAAGACACTAAAACCTTGAGTCATGTGCAGTAAAGGTATCTGTGGCAGTAGGGTTAAACAGGGTAAAGATATGAATTTACCAGGTGTGGCTAAATTGAAATAATAACCATGATATTCTTTTAATATTTTAGACAAAACCGCATGGATGTTCATTTGAATATTCCCCAAACAAATATTTCTTTATTCCAGATATTGTTTGAGTGACTGATGCATCATTCTTTTTTCATAATTGTGTTCCAGCAACTAATAACACTACCCCTCCTCCCATAGTTACACATGCTTGTTAATACGAAATAAATTTTCTCATTGCAGATCGAGCTATACTGACTCATACATTTCTAACCAAAGAGATTCTTTCTTTGCAAGAAATCAGGAAGAAAATTCATCTAGACCTGAGTATATTTGTTTTATTTTTTTAATGTCACACTATATATTTTTTAAAATTTTATTTGTTTTCTATATTTAGTTGATTTTATCATTTTTGTCACTTACTTGTAAGGCAACTGGGGAGAGATGGGAAGATCTTACACGAAATGTTCATTCTGGAGTTAAAAATACTGTTTTTGAGCTTTCATTAAATGATCAGTCGTACAGTATTCTGTTTTGAAAAGTAATACATTAGATACAATTCTGTGAACAGTATTTTTTGTTTAAAAATTCTCACTTGAAAAACAAAAGAAAAAGACATTTAACTGTTTTAATTTCGGCTATAGGGAACTGTGCCCTGTCTTATAAAGAAACAAAAGCAGTCATCTTCAAAATTTTCAAAACTAAATATCTTCCTTTTAAAACCTTGTGTGTTTTAAAAGTACTTTAATTAACAAAATTCATAAAAGAAAATATATTGTTAAAGTGAAGTTGGTGAAATGAAGCTTACTACTGGTCAGCTGTGATTAGCTAATGGGAAGCTGAATTGAACAGATGACATTTTGCTTTGTGATTAAAGATACTATTTTGATATAACCATTATTTCAGTCTAGACAAGATGGATTTTTATATTAGGCAAGATAACTGATTTCATGTTGTATTATTTTGTGATTTTGTATTTCACTCTTGGGGGTGGAGAGCTAAGGCTATATGTCCTCTATTTGCAAAAATGTTTTCATATGCCACAAGCCTTTCACTCCCACACACCCCTCATTTCACATGGTTTAACTGATTTTTGTATGCAAATTATGATGCAGCAAACATCCACTAATAGTAGTGCCACACACCCATGTGACTCCCTCACTGCTACTCTATCCAACTATCACTTATTGTTTGGCAGTGCTCATTATCAGATGTTTAGTTTTGTATCTTGTATCAATTTCTCTTAAGTATTTTATATTTTTTATATACTAGTTTTATATTTGTAACTTATTCCGAAGTGGAATTATTTTATATTTCTACTCAGTAACCGAACTGAATGCTTCATTAAAAATGTTTTTCTACTTTTTATTTCTTTCTGCCAACAAAGTTGCATTTGGTTATTCAGTTTGAATTCTGAATTGTACGTTACCACTTCAGAGGTTCTACCTTCTATCAGCACATTTACACAGGCTTCAGGCAGTGGTCCTTGACTAGGGAAATATCAGCTTTACTTTATCAGGAGATTGATCGTCCAGTGATTTGCCCTTTGTTGGGCCCTTGACTCAAGGTTGGGGGTTCACCCATTTTGAAATACAGTCTGCCGACTTTTGTAAAGATAAGACGTTATACTGTTAGGGTTTTTGAATATTTTAACTGCTAATATTATTATATGTAGTTATTTGGGTTCATTAACATTAGTTAGATTGGTCAATACTCATAGTCAAGTTTGGGTTTGAAATTAGAACTTAGTTGTATCCTTTGCCCTATAACATTAGATTAGGCTTAACATGAGTCTTTGTTATTATAGGATTACCTGTAATTCAACTTACTGGTATATTGTAAATTAGGTTAACTATATAGTTTTTCTTCAAAACATCACATCTCATACATGTTATTGTCAATACACACTTATTTAATTTTACAATATATCACTTTCACTGTTATTTATCTTTCATACTTCTACATATTAATTTTGTTTGTGTGGACATATGAGGTGTTTGACAGATGAAGTACCTCCAACGGGCAACGAGGTGGAGATGAAAGTAAAAGGTAAGATGCCTGATCAGAATGAAGACATCAGGAATTGATTATGGGAAGAAGGAGAAAAGGAATAAAAGGTCAATCAAATCACAAGCCAAACCTATTGGTATGGGAGGAAGGGAAAAAAAAACTAACAGAGGAGTGGTGCAACGGAATGAAACAGTGGGAAATGGAGTCAATGGAAAGAAACCTTGAAAGCAATGAAGCAACCCAGGGCATGTACGGGATCATCCAAACCCGACCGAGAATAAAGGTGGAAGATGGCAAGAAACGAAAATGAGCAAAAGAATATTCCACATGAGTCCCCAAAGCTTACCTCATCCTATTCCACAAGAAACAGCTTACCTGTCATACTGCAAAATGAAGTTTAAAATGGTAATGCAAGCTGTAAAAAAAAAAATCAGGACTGTAATTGTGGGGAAGGCTGTTCATAAATACCTTCTTCTAGCAGCATGTAATCAAGCTAAGCTTTTATCATTTGGTTTCAATCTTTGTGTGAATCTATGATGAACTGGATGCCATATTAGTTTATAATGTTTAAAAGGACAGAAAAAGAGTTTTGAATATGTTTAATTTACTAGCTTGTGGCTTCTCAAAGCTGAGATATAGATAATAATTGCATCATACCATGATAACCGAGGTTGGGAAACTGATTGAGTAGAATTGACAAAACTACATTTGTATGGAAGTTACAAGGTTCAAATTAGCACTGATTTGTTAAAAACTATTTTGTCTTTCATCCATGAAAAAATTCAGGAAATTCTCAACCAGCAATGTTTTCATTTGGAGCATACTGAAATCAATCCAAAATTAAAACTTCAATATTTTATTTTTATGTATAAGTGGAGTAAATGAAATTTCTTTATTGAAAAAATGTTAATAGTTTTTTAATTTTCTATAATTTTTTTAATTCAGTGATGCAATTTTGCCCTCAAAGACAGATGCACCTATCCAAATATAACAGAGTTGCAGGGAGTTTCCTAGACCATATTGGCAATGTTATGAGGATTTTTTGCATTTGTCTTCATGTCCCATGTGGAATACATTTTGTGGACCTGATTATGAACTATGTTTTCTGTAGAGCCCACTTTGTATACCTGGTTATGGGCCATTATAGAGAGTTCTGTGCATTTAAGTCCTTGGTACTAAAAATGGTCTTTTGGTTTGCATTCAGACTTGGGTTGTGGTTATACCTCAGTCTACTGAGATGTTTTTAAGATCAAGTAGATTTTCTTATAACACCATATTGGCTTGATTAGTCATAATGTCCTTTTTTATGTTACAACTGTTTCTGGAGAAATCTCTGATTATTCCAACATTCCATCATCTGTTTCAACCATACAACTTCATTTTACACTAAGATGCTTTCAAATTTGACCTCAAAATACTGTGATATGTGGATCTCAGCTTGCTAGTCAGGGCTGTTCTATCAAGTAGTTGGCCATTTTGCCTTCTTACAAGTTCTATTTGCTGAAGGTTTTCAAGACTAAATGGATAATTTTGTGGCACTGATGTTGTCCTGTTCATCCCCACACTGATATAATGTCTCAATTGGTTATTTTTGCTCTAGTTAGGGTTATTGTGCAATACTAAGTTTATCTACACAATCTCATCCATGCTCTCATCTCTGGAATTTGTGGGTCATTGCAGAGCTTTTCAAGTGTGAATGTAAATCTTTATTGTGACATTCCAGACTGTGATTATCTTGTCTTTATATCTCTTTTATTTCTAAGTTTTGGACACTTTATGCAGTTTATTGAAGTTTTTTTTTTGCTAATTGTGGCTTCTGTGTGAAGCTCTGAAATGCATGACAAAGTGTGTGCTTGTTCTTACCCTACATCATCCCGACTTGCCTTGTCTCTGGTAAAATTCTTGCATATTTTCTTATTAAGAGTACAAGAAAAAAAAAAGGTATCTTGGAGAAGGTGATCAGATAAATCAGCTATCACTTCCACAATTTCTAGATCCTGTTTGACAGTACCAAAATAACATTTATTTGGTCTAGGTAAGTTGTGGTAATTCAAGGATCAAACTAGCACACAGTTATCTAATCTCTGTAAGAACTAGAGATTTGAGGACCTAGTATGTAGAATGACAGGTGTATTGATTTTTAATAATGGGAAGAAAGAGACAAGATGTTGTGTTTAAGTCTGGAATAGAAATAAAATGATTTATTACTGGTGAAAATAAACTGAAGAGGGGCTTATTGGACAATTGTATTGTAATGTGGGATAAAGATAGCAAAAGTAAATCAAATTAAAAGTGTTTTTAAATGAAGGAAATAAAAACTTTTACTGATGAATAACTTATAGTGGTTAAAGCACAAATGATTAGCAGCAGGGAATAGACAAGAATTGAAGGAGATCAGACCAAATTACATTAGCTCTTTTGCTTTTTCTCTGTAACTGACCAATCAGAAAACTGGATCATAAGAATCTCAAAGTTTCTTTGCTTCATGCAAAAGTCATAAGGCTGTGCTTTATATATAATGGAAAGCAGGATACAATACAACTATTCCAAGATATAGAAAAGTTCATTGATGAAGCTGTTACAGAGAGTAACAGTTGAGGCTGAACGCAACCTCTACTGGATTTAGTATGTCTTAATCAAAACATAATTTTCTTTATATGTTTTAAGTATGAAATTACACTATAGGAGGACTATAGTATGCAGATTTGTAACTATATTTTAACTAATAAATTTTTCAAAATCATTTTCTTGAATAAAATTCTGTTTAATGCTTATCTTTTAACTGCATTTAATTGCATGTATGTTTTTTTTCAGCAACCTTCCACCCAGTCAGGGAGGGAAATATACTGGTTTTGGTAATACCCCAGTTCAGCCATCACGCAGTCAGTCACAAGAGTTTTTCGATGGAGCTTGGTCATCTTTGTCATTGGTAAGATAATTTATGAGTGTTTTGCCATTTTGAAGAAGAAGGCATTGTAAATCACCAAATGTTTATGTAAAATTGCATTGTCTTTTAACCCTCTTTTCCCAAGCATCATTTACTGTGCATGCCACTTACATTAAAAATTTTATTAAACTATGTTTTGTTTATGTTATACCAATTAGTATAGCATAAAATTGTAGCTAATAATCCATATTTTAATAGTATACAAGTTTCAAGTTCTTAATTTTATAAGGCAATATTTAAAAAAATCCTGAATTTCCCCTAGTATGAGAAATGTGACATTTTTTTCTAGGTATCTCCTCTTCTCTATTTTATTTATTACCCCTCCAATAAGTACAAAATTACTCACTATAAAATCGTCATTGCTGAGCCAAGCCATGTTTGGTTACAGAGCCATCAAGTAGAAAATCAGACCCCTCTTGCCACACTTGCCTGTCATTTCTCATTTTTCAGAATTTGTCAATAGTTCTCTCTGACTTTCAATACTATATTACTTATAACAAAAAAAAAGCCAAGGTTTTCATCTATTAAATGACTTATTATATTACATTGTTTTCTGAATGGAGAATTTTCATTTTCTCTGTGAGTACAAGTTTTGTTCTCATGGGAAACATAACTAGCTTGAAGATGAATTTGTAATGGCTCTTGTCACATAATGAGAAAGCCAGAAAAATTGTAATAGTTAGGGGAAATTATCTGCTTTTTGCATGTTGTTATTCTATGTTCTTTGGTGCATTATTTAATTAAATAAAAGTTCTTTGGTGCATTATTTAATTAAAGTTATTTAGTACATTACTACCATCAATATAAAAAAGTATGGTTAAGTGTCATTGACAGCAAAAAAATAGAAGACCCAGGTAAGTACTTTATTTGTTGTTTTTAATGTTTATTCTTTATTTATTATTATAAAAGTAAATAAAATGTAAAAATAGGGATCTCTTTAGGTTTGTTAAGGTTAGGTTAGGTAAAATAAATAATAATAATATAATACAAATGTTTCATGAGGCATGCATGCGAGCAGCTTGTGGATAATGTAATTCAACAGCATAAGTTGAGAAAATGCTTGAATTTTTGAGTTGTTTTAAAAATGTTAACGTTTTCATTGCATACCTTTAATTATTTATTTACTGATTGGCATCCTTTCTTCCTACTCAGTTACGAAGTTTTTTTGTTAGTAGTAGGATTACGAGCTCAGATTTCTTGTAGGAGTTGGAGGAAGAAAGAGATTTCATCACTAAAAAGTTCTTATTAGAAACTATTTGATGATAAATATATAATCCTCTGAAACTTTAATTTTATGATATTTTCAAAGGACTTGTATACACATAGCTAGAATAGCATCTACCAAGTTCATATGTAAATTCTGTCTGTTCTAAAAACTAGAACATCATGAATTTCCTATGTAATTCACAGCAGTTTACTTTTTATATGATCCTGATGGCATAATTGCCTAGCTTAAGCTGACATATATTTTTTTGCTAAAAAAAAGTAAATTTAAGAATACAGCCAATCAATAAAATATCCATCAAGAGTGTGCTGCTAAGAATACAGTATAGCAATACAATATTTGTCATGAGGGAACTGCTAAGAATACAGTATAGCAATAAAATATTTGTCATGAGGGAACTGCTAAGAATACAGTATAGCAATAAAATACTTGTCATGAGAGAACTGCTAAGAATACAGTATAGCAATAAAATATTTGTCATGAGGGAACTGCTAAGAATACAGTATAGCAATAAAATAGTTGTCATGAGGGAACTGCTAAGACTACAGTGAACCAATGAAATATCCATCATGAGAGGCTGGCTAAGAACACAGTTGACAAATAAGGTAGTAATTTAGATTATAGATTTGTTTAAAGGGAGCAGCAGATTTTACCAAGTGAGTCTTAAAGGTGTAGTAAGAGTTGGATGGTTAATGTATCATAAATTTTCATGTTCAGCAGATCAAAAAAGTTGTAATCTGTAAAGGTCTCTCTTTGTACATATAAGCCCACAAGAAAACCACTAAGGTTTAATGAAAATATTTTTTTTTGTACATATTATATACATATTGTTTATATAACTTCAGCATATTCAGGAGATTTCCAAGTCTGCTTGTTTTATATGTACATATAAACATATTTCTAAATAACAGCATGAATTTTGGTGATTGAAAACATTGCACGTGAAACTGAAATCAATACTATTAAATTTGTATTAATTGGAAATGAAAGAAATCCAAAGTGTGGTTAACTTCTTTGACTTTAGTCAGCTTAATGGGCCAATGTCTTTACAACTGCCAATCTTAGATCATGTACTTCACCATAGTAGCATAGTTTAGACTCATGATTTTTAAGACTGAATTTGGCTGCACAAAAAATTTGCTGTTCTTGAACAAGAGAGGTTACGAATAGTTAGCAATGACGAAACAGTGAAGTTTGTAGAAGTACCTTGAAACAAATACTCAAGTGGTCTGAAGAAATAGTGAAGTTTGTAGAAGTACCTTGAAACAAATACTCAAGTGGTCAATTGGTCCCAAGATACTTCTACATCTATTTCTTTGGATCATTTAAATATCGGTTTCAAAATACTTCTAAAACCTTCAATACTTCTTTGGATCACTTGAGTCTTGATTCCTAGGTCCTTCTACAAGCATTAATATTTCCTTGGATCACTTGAGTATTGGATTCAAAGTACTTCTACAAACTTCACTATTTCTTCACTCAAGTGATCTGTCACCATCCTCCTCCATGCATCTGACTCTCTTGCACAAGCTTTACCTGAAGATATTTGAAATACAACTTTGATTAGGGATCTTGCACATTTATTAAGAATTGATTGCTGAAATACTGCTTTGTGTTTAATTCTAACACTGGTAGTGATTGTCAAATGTTTGAAGAAATCTATTTTCAAATTGAAAATTAACAAATGGGATGAAGAATTTATTAAGCTAAAAAAATACTGAAAGAATTTGTTTTTGTATATTGAAACCATACTTAAAAAAAATAAATAAAGTGTATACTGTGATAGATTTTTGAACAGCTCAAAGCTCATAAAAGTATCTTCAGCTAGAATAACTTAGTAAGTATTAATAATTACTTTAATCCTGATGTGTGTATATTTCTTGGAGGGTCCCAAAACTTTGTAGCTGTTGTACTGTATAAATTGCTGAAATATTTTTTTGTAAGGAGTATACTTGTGCTAATAATGATCATCACAATGTGTTTTACATTTGTTTATTGGTTATATAAGTCTGTATTTGTTGAAGGGGGCCAAAACTTTGTAGCTATGCCACTGTGTAGGTTTCTGAAATACTACAATACTGTAGGATTATTCTAATATTAATAATGACTATTACAATAGGTTTTATATCTCTGTTTATTGATTGTGCAAGGTACTTTGATGTTAAGCAAGGAAGGAAAAATTCTGTTAAATATTACTAATAAGCAGCTTACATAACTAATTTTCCCCACTTTTTTTTATTGTTCTTGTCAAGCATCTTTACCATATGTCATTAGATAATTTTGTGACCAGCTTTCTTCTTAAACCTTTCCAGATGGGTCACGGGTGACAGACCATGCCATTGTGTTTGTTGACTCGCATTCAAAATTTTATTTAACTACTATTTCATGAATA